>NC_134353.1:158870608-159073108 GCF_048569485.1 Anomaloglossus baeobatrachus | reverse complement strand
TAGATATATATATATATATATATATATATATATATATATAGGTAGATATACACACTTTTTCTTTATTAAAAAAACCCCATATATTTATTTATGTGTATGTAAGCACACACAGATAGATAGATAGATGGATTGATAGATAGATAGATAGATAGATAGATACATAGATAAACCATACGGACAGGCAGTCAGATAGTAAGGTAGGTAGGCAGGCAGACAAAGAGAGATAGATAGACAGATAGATAGATAGATAGATAGATAGATAGATAGATAGATAGATAGATATGTAATATGTAAAAAAAAGTGAATTGTCATATGCAGCATACATTATAACTGTATAAATAAAAAATAAAAAAAAGTCATTTATTATTTAAGAAACTCTTGTTTTGCCAGAGAAATGTTTTGATATCCTCCCTTGTAATGTACTTTCCCACTTTCAGTAATAAACCAACAGTTTTCCCTGCCTACATTACTTTAAGAGCAAAGATTTTTTGGTTATAATTGGAATTTGAAACATTGCTATTTGGTTTGCATATTTGTTGTTGGACGACTTTATACTGTACAGCAAAGAATTGATAGAATAAAGCAAGTGTTATATCTGATTTTCCACTTTCTCCAGCCAATACACCACATTCTTACTGAGCTATATTATTGTCACTGCCATTGAATTATCCACCATAATCTGAGAGTTTTATTAGTTTGTTTCGGTTGAAGATGCTCCAGTTGTCAAGCTGCTCTACATATAGTACAAATGAACTGCTGATTGCTCAATTCCAAATCAATATAATCAGTTGGATGACCTAATTGGTATTTAAATTATGAGCCACTTAGTACAGGGCATCATTTTATATTAAAAACCTGAAAATATAAAGAAGAAAAAAATTCAGACATTTCAAACCTATAGGAAAAAAAATAACTTCAAAGTGCCGAGATCCAGGTGAACACTTTGATGTGAAGAAAAATGCAGACTAAGCCAGATGATAATTTGGAAAGCTGTGTTCAGCGGAGTCGCCTCAGTAAGTTTAACATCTTTATTCAAAGACATAGTGAAAACCAATTAATGCTGTCCCTTGGTAATACTTAAAAAAGGAAAAAACAGAAGCAATGCAGGTGATTAGAATAAGTCATTAAGAGATATTGTAACTAATACTTTACAGATCATCTTATGGTGAAGAATTTGGCCTCATTCAGAGATCAGGTTTTTGATGCATGAGAAACACAGACCAGTTTTCACCAGTGATTCTCTTTAGAGTTTGGTCAGAATTTCATCAAAGATTGGTTTGAGTTTCATCAGCGTTTGGTCAGAGTTCATCATTGTTTGGTCAGAGTTTCATCAGCATTTGGTTAGAGTTTCATAAGTTTGGTCAGAGTTCATCAGCACTTTGTCAGAGTTTCATCAAAGAATGGTCAGAGTTTCATAAGCATTTGGTCAGATTTTCATCAAGGATTGGTCAGAGTTTCATCAGCATTTGGTCAGAGTTTCATCAGAGTTTAGTCAGTTTCATCAGCGTTTGGTCAGAGTTTTAATAGAGTTTGATCAAAGTTTAATTTTTCATCTTATCACTAATGAGAAAAAAGTTTCTCCACTTTCTCCTAACTGTCAGTTAAGGAAAAATTCAAAGTACATGGATGGTATTAGAATACTCTCAAATTTTTCACTTCCATTGCTTTTTTTGATCCGATCCTCCGTTTTTTTCACATGGACTACTGGGCTCATGGAAAAAGTCTGATGAGAACAGCCCCACAGACTATAACAAGTACATGGATAGCAGTCGTACAAGAAAAAATGACTTGTGAAATAACCCTTCAACTAAAATACTTATTGGGGGGTGTGAGGTAAATCCGGAGATATGACGATAAATCATGATATTCAAGTATGTCAGGAAGCCCTCTCCTGGTGTCACCCCCCCTTTCCTTCACACAACTGGTTTAGCAACAAATCCCATGGCCATGTCCTGTGATATGGAAATTAGGTGGCTTTAGGACAATGGACACAGGATGACTCCCTGCCGTCACCCTGTAGTAGGAGCTGCTAGCTAGTTAGCAAGGCTATGGAAATAGCCAGACAGAACGACTCCAGTAAAAAATGGTTCATATCTCGCAAGCCATATTTCCGATAAATATGGCAACCATAAAAATGGTGTCTCCGCATGTGGACGATGCCGGCACCCCCTTTTTATGGGAGCAGGACATTGGGAAATGCCCCAGGCGTGATATCAGCCAATGGGGAACTGGCAGACAGGTCATGAGTCCCCTCGTTCTGTAGCTAAATTCATAACTGTCACAATGAGAGCATTGGCGTCTGCCTACGACGCTCCCAGGCAAAGTTATGGCCAATATCCCCTTTGCTGGATAATTCTGATCCATGCAGGGGGAGTGGCAGTGCTTCCCTGTGAGGTCACTAAGGTAGGAGGGGACCTGGATTGCCCAGGTTGATAACCCTACTTCGGCCATTTTCCAGTGTTCTTCTGCTCGGGGGCCTGGTTGGGAAAGACCTGTGAGGGAGTTCCTGGAAACCTGGTCTACAGCGCCCCCCTGTGGCCAGACGCAACAAGGTAACTGCTGGAACTGTGTATGCCTGTTTGTAACCCATGCTTTGATTGTAACTGTACTCTGACATATGTATATTCTGTAGATTCCCTATTGTATATATTGTAGTTCTAGTGTGCTTTAGGCTGATTAAATTATATAATTAATCTTGGGCTGTTCTGTTATCTCGATCTTGAATCCCACGTCTGTGTGTTCGGCTAATAGTTACCGTGAAGCGGTTGGTGGCAGCGAGTTTGTGCCAAGGATTACTGTGGGGAGGCCAGTGAGATTCGGGGAGATTTTATATATTCCGCCCGCGGAGGTCGGGGGAATATATACCTTACTCTCACCGGGGACCCTTCAATAATCGGCATAAGTAGTATAGCGGCCTCCTTGCTTATTGTCGGGCAATTCCATAATTGGCCTGACTATAAGAGGGGCGCTAGAGAGCGCGTCACGTGCTCTGTCTGTCGGTCGGGAGGTATAAAGGAGGGGTGACCCCCACTTGTTACCCCCCGATTGTGACGTACTGGTAGCCAGCGCGGGGGATTTCTGAGTGACCCCCCCGGTGGTTTGTGACATATTGGTGGCATAGCGGTGGGATCGAGATAATAGTGTGTGTGAGTGTGAGACCCATACTCCCAGACACTAAAGACTGCCTGCAGCAGCTGTGGCTGCTGGGGTCTTCAGACTAGCTCAACACTAGAGTGTCAGAGTGCAGATACTGTAAGGTGTGTGGAGGCATCAGGTGTCAGTTCTGTGTCAGTGACCAAAAGTCTGCAAGAATGGCTGATGGCACCAGGAGCAGAGCTATGCAACTGGCCAATGCTAAGGCAGGAGCCGAAGAGAGGGAGGACGGTGCTGTGGACAGCAATGAGGAGGTTGCCCACGAGTCCTCCAGGAGCTCGACGCCAGAAAACCGTTCTGCCGAGGACATTGCACAACCTGGCACTGCTGGACAAGATGAGGAGGAGCTCACCCAAGGTTCCTCAACGAGCCAGATGCCAGCCCTCCGCTCTGAAAGGGACAGTGAATCACCAGGCTCCGCAGCGTGCCGCAGATCACCACGTGCCATTCCACCGAGCCTGGGAGGCTCGGATAGCCTTCTTCAAATGGCTATGGCCCTTCTCCAGGCTGGAGACCAGAAGGGCTACAAGGAACTCCTGGCAGAGCGCAGGGCAGAGCGGCACGCAGAGCGTGAGGCTGCGGAGCGAGAGCGGCAGGCAGCGCGTGAAGAGCGAGAGCGACAGGCAGACCGTGACTACCAGCTGCAGCTAGCTCAGCTCCGGCCCTCATCAGCCACATGTGACCTTCGAGACACCAAACTTCCAAAGGTCCGTGTTGAGGACTTCCCAGTGCTGGAGAAGGATGGAGACTTGGACTCTTTCTTGACTGCTTTTGAACGGACTTGCTTGCAGCACCATCTGAACAAGGACCAGTGGGCCAAATACCTGACCCCCCGTTTAAGGGGTAAGGCCCTGGATATCCTTGGGGACTTGCCTGCTGAGGCAGATCAGGGCTACGACACCATCAAGCGGGCCCTGATCCAACAGTACAACCTCACTCCAGAGTCCTACCGCAAGAAGTTCCGGAGCCTACAGAAGGGACCAAAGGACTCCTGGGCTGACCACCGGCGGGCACTTGCCCGAGCTGCCGACCACTGGACCCAAGGCCTGCAGCTTTCCACCGGACCGGAGATCCTGGACTTGTTCATCACGGAGCAACTCTTGTGGAACTGCCCTGAGGATCTCCGCCAGTTCATCCGAGACCAGAAGCCAAAGGGGTCCACGGCTACAGCTGCCCTTGCCGATGACTACACCAACAACCGGGCCCCTGAGGCCAGGAGAGCGGCCACCAGCAGCACCTGGAGAGGGGGTAAGATGAATTCTGCGACTGCCCCACCTGCCCCTAGACTGCAGGGGGTGTCCCCCTCAACTCCCCTCTCCAGGCCCGTGGCAGAGCCAAGACGGTGCCACCAGTGCAACCTACCTGGACACTTCAAGGCCATGTGCCCTCAGCGTCCCAAGGCCCCGGCTCCGTCCCCGTCCCAAGGGCCGCCCAAGGTGTATTGTGTGGGTGGTGGTGGTGGTAGGTCCCTGGACAGCTTCCAACCTGTCACCGTCGGCCGGTCTGTGACCATAGGACTGCGAGACAGCGCCTCGGAGGTGACTCTGGTGCGGCCTGAGATGGTGTCCCCCCAAGACTTGATCCCTGGAAAAACCCTCGCTGTCTCCGGGATTGGAGGCACTGACCCGGCGCTGCCTGTTGCTGACATTTATGTGGACTGGGGCGCAGGGCGAGGGGTGAGGGAGGTGGGGGTAACTGATCGGATCCCTGCAAACGTGCTACTTGGGACAGATTTGGGGCAGATAACCTCCCAGTTTGGGCCCCAACCAAGGGCTGAACCTTCAGCCAGTACTGACATGCCTCCGGACAATGTTAATGTGTTATCTATGAATGATGTAAGGGAGGAGGGAGTGAACTCTGATATTTCTGCTTGCACAGACACCATAGACACACACGCAGCTGCAGCTGTGACAGGAGGGGAGGGGGTCAGAGAAAGGTGTGACAATGCCTCTACAAGTAACCAGCCTGTGAGCTGGGATCTGTTGCCCTCTGCAGGGATAAGCAGAGAGCAGGGTGCTGCAGGGGGAGGACCAGTGTGTGGGGTGGGGGCTACCACAGCAAATGTGGGGTCCCCAGAGATTTCACAGC
Source organism: Anomaloglossus baeobatrachus (assembly GCF_048569485.1). Lineage (NCBI taxonomy): Eukaryota > Metazoa > Chordata > Amphibia > Anura > Aromobatidae > Anomaloglossus > Anomaloglossus baeobatrachus. Next base: position 159,067,867 of record NC_134353.1, on the reverse strand, counting down.
GGGGTTCTGTTGCTGCAGGAGGGGAACAGGCAGGTGAGATTGGGGCCGGTCCAGGAGCGGAAGTGCTCCCAGGTAAGATCTCGGTGCATGGTTCCCCCACAACCGGGGTGTCAGGAAGCCAGGTAGGTCTGCCTGAACCGGCGACTTGGTCAGGAACGGAGGAGGAGCAGGCACGACCCACGGTCGCAGCGGCTGTGGCCGCTGTCACCCGCAGTGGGAGTGCTGGAAGCCAAGGGGCCTCCCGGAGGTCCGATAGCTCTTCCCCTTCTGACCAAGTGGCAGCCGAGTCAGGTGGAGGCCAGGACACAGGTCCCGGGGTACTGACTGAAGATGTGACAGTCTCGTCGATTCTGGCCACATCTAGTCAGGGGTTTCAGGCAGCGTTAGAAGCTGATGACAGCCTGAAAGCTCTTAAGGAGCAGGCGGCACAGCCTCCCTCGGACTCGGACCCGGAGCGAGTGGTCTGGGACCAAGGACGGCTGTACCGGGCCACGGTCCAGCAGGGTTCACCGGAGGCGTGGCCCAGGGACCGACAGTTGGTGGTACCCTATCCGTTCCGGACGGAGTTGTTGCGGATCGCACATGAGATTCCGATGGCCGGACACCTAGGGATCGCTAAGACCAAGGCCAGGTTAAACCAGCATTTCTACTGGCCAAAAATGGGGGCCGATGTGGCTGCCTACTGCCGTTCGTGTGAAACCTGTCAGAGAGTGGGGAAGGCGGGGCCACGCCCCAAAGCCCCACTGGTATCTCTGCCCATCATCGATGAGCCTTTCAGGAGGGTGGCTGTGGATCTGGTCGGCCCGCTGGCCATCCCCAGCAGCTCCGGGAAACGCTTCATACTGACGGTAGTGGACTATGCCACCCGGTACCCAGAAGCAGTGGCCTTGTCGTCCATTCGGGCTGACAAGGTGGCCACCGCATTGCTGGAGATTTTCTCCCGAGTGGGTTTTCCCCAGGAAATGCTCACTGACCGGGGGACCCAATTCATGTCCCAGCTGATGGAGGCCCTCTGTAAGCAAGTCCAGGTGCGACATCTGGTGGCCAGCCCGTACCATCCACAGACTAATGGCCTGTGCGAGCGGTTCAATGGCACCTTAAAGCAGATGCTTAAGATGTTGGTCGACTCCCATGGGCGTGACTGGGAGCGGTATCTCCCACACCTGTTATTTGCTTACCGGGAGGTTCCACAGGCCTCAACAGGATTCTCACCGTTTGAGCTCCTGTACGGGCGACGTGTGCGGGGCCCCCTGGCTCTGGTGAAAGAGGCTTGGGAAGGGGATTTGGCCACCCCTGGAGTGTCGGTTATCGAGTATGTCATGCGCTTCCGGGACAAAATGCAGGCCTTGACGCAACTGGTACACGACAATATGGCTCAAGCCCAGGCCGATCAGAAGCGTTGGTACGACCAGAACGCTTGTGAGAGGACCTACCAAGTGGGTCAAAAGGTGTGGGTACTGGTCCCCGTACCACAGGACAAGCTTCAGGCAGCCTGGGAAGGCCCATACCTCGTGTACCAGCAGCTCAACCCTGTAACGTACCTGGTCACCCTGGACCCTGCCCGTGGAAGGCGGAAGCCCTTCCATGTGAACATGATGAAGGCACATCATGAGCGGGAGGCATGTGCGCTCCCCGTGTGCAACCTGCCCGAGGAGGGAGAAGCGGAAACCCTCTTGGATATGCTAGCCCAGGTTAGGGCAGGCGGATCCATTGAGGATGTGGAGGTTGGCCACCAGCTCTTGGAGGACCAACGGTCCCAGCTGTGGGCCACCCTACACCCCTTCCGGGGGTTGTTTACCAACCAGCCCGGAAGGACTGACTTGGCTGTCCATCACGTGGACACTGGGGATCATCCCCCGATCCGGCGTTCAGCATATCGGGTCTCCCTGGAGGTGCAGCAACACATGCGCCAGGAGATTGACGAGATGCTGAAGCTGGGGGTGATCCAGGCATCCAACAGCGCTTGGGCCTCGCCTGTAGTCCTCGTCCCTAAGAAGGACCGAACCACTCGGTTCTGCGTGGACTACAGGGGGCTCAATGCGGTCACGGTCGCCGATGCGTACCCAATGCCACGCATCGATGACCTGCTCGATCAGTTGGCCGGGGCTCAGTACCTGACCATCATGGATCTGAGCCGGGGATATTGGCAGATCCCCCTGACTCGCAAGGCCAGGGAACGCTCTGCCTTTATTACCCCATTTGGACTGTACGAGTCCACGGTGATGCCATTCGGGATGAGGAATGCCCCTGCCACTTTCCAGCGGATGGTCAACACCCTGCTCAAGGGACTTGAAGGGTACGCGGCCGCGTACCTAGATGACATTGCCGTCTTCAGTCCCACCTGGGAGGACCACCTAGAGCATCTAGCACAGGTGCTCAGGCGGATCCACCGGGCAGGTTTGACCATCAAGCCGGGAAAGTGTCAGCTGGCCATGAGCGAGGTCCAGTACCTCGGTCACCGGGTAGGTGGGAGAACACTGAAGCCCGAGCCTGAGAAAGTGGAAGCCATCGCATCCTGGCCCACCCCCAGGACCAAGAAGCAGGTGATGTCCTTCTTGGGGACCGCTGGGTACTATAGGAGGTTTGTTCCATGCTATAGTAGCCTGGCAAAGCCCTTGACGGACCTCACCAAGAAGAAGCTGCCCTCTGCAGTCGATTGGACAATGGACTGCGAGACAGCCTTCCGGGCCCTAAAGGACGCCCTGTCCAGCCCGCCCGTGCTACAGGCAGCCGACTTCACGCGGCCGTTTGTAGTACAGACCGACGCCAGTGACTTCGGCCTCGGTGCGGTGCTCAGCCAGGTGGACTCTGCGAGCCAAGAGCACCCAGTCTTGTACCTGAGCAGGAAGCTGTTACCAAGGGAAGTTGCCTATTCCACGATGGAGAAGGAGTGCCTGGCCATAGTGTGGGCCCTGCAGCGTCTGCAACCCTATCTATACGGGCGCCACTTCATCGTGGAGACGGACCACAATCCCCTCAGCTGGTTGCACACCGTCTCTGGGACGAATGGGCGATTGTTGCGATGGAGCCTTGCGCTCCAGCAATACAACTTCACCATTCGCCACAAAAGGGGCCGTGACCACGGTAACGCAGACGGGCTGTCCCGACAAGGAGAGGTCGCGGACGGGCGCACGGGGGAACACCGGAGTGTGCTGCCCCCTAGCGCCCTCAAAAGGGGGGAGGTGTGAGGTAAATCCGGAGATATGACGATAAATCATGATATTCAAGTATGTCAGGAAGCCCTCTCCTGGTGTCACCCCCCCTTTCCTTCACACAACTGGTTTAGCAACAAATCCCATGGCCATGTCCTGTGATATGGAAATTAGGTGGCTTTAGGACAATGGACACAGGATGACTCCCTGCCGTCACCCTGTAGTAGGAGCTGCTAGCTAGTTAGCAAGGCTATGGAAATAGCCAGACAGAACGACTCCAGTAAAAAATGGTTCATATCTCGCAAGCCATATTTCCGATAAATATGGCAACCATAAAAATGGTGTCTCCGCATGTGGACGATGCCGGCACCCCCTTTTTATGGGAGCAGGACATTGGGAAATGCCCCAGGCGTGATATCAGCCAATGGGGAACTGGCAGACAGGTCATGAGTCCCCTCATTCTGTAGCTAAATTCATAACTGTCACAATGAGAGCATTGGCGTCTGCCTACGACGCTCCCAGGCAAAGTTATGGCCAATATCCCCTTTGCTGGATAATTCTGATCCATGCAGGGGGAGTGGCAGTGCTTCCCTGTGAGGTCACTAAGGTAGGAGGGGACCTGGATTGCCCAGGTTGATAACCCTACTTCGGCCATTTTCCAGTGTTCTTCTGCTCGGGGGCCTGGTTGGGAAAGACCTGTGAGGGAGTTCCTGGAAACCTGGTCTACAGCGCCCCCCTGTGGCCAGACGCAACAAGGTAACTGCTGGAACTGTGTATGCCTGTTTGTAACCCATGCTTTGATTGTAACTGTACTCTGACATATGTATATTCTGTAGATTCCCTATTGTATATATTGTAGTTCTAGTGTGCTTTAGGCTGATTAAATTATATAATTAATCTTGGGCTGTTCTGTTATCTCGATCTTGAATCCCACGTCTGTGTGTTCGGCTAATAGTTACCGTGAAGCGGTTGGTGGCAGCGAGTTTGTGCCAAGGATTACTGTGGGGAGGCCAGTGAGATTCGGGGAGATTTTATATATTCCGCCCGCGGAGGTCGGGGGAATATATACCTTACTCTCACCGGGGACCCTTCAATAATCGGCATAAGTAGTATAGCGGCCTCCTTGCTTATTGTCGGGCAATTCCATAATTGGCCTGACTATAAGAGGGGCGCTAGAGAGCGCGTCACGTGCTCTGTCTGTCGGTCGGGAGGTATAAAGGAGGGGTGACCCCCACTTGTTACCCCCCGATTGTGACGTACTGGTAGCCAGCGCGGGGGATTTCTTAGTGACCCCCCCGGTGGTTTGTGACAGGGGGATGTTCGGAGAATAACTGACCAAAAGTCATCAGACACATGACCTCAACTTACACATCATGCAGAATCAGCTCATTCATCCTATCTGATCCTTAAATTACCCATTGATAGTCCTTTGAAAATCAGATGCCGTCAATATATAAATAGTAAGTGGTCAATATTAAAGACAGCCATTAAATGTCTATAACTAGCTTGACACCATGTAATTTTCTTATATTTTCATTTGCTCACATGAAAACTAATTAATACTTTATTCACTTTAAACCTCCGTCACACATCCGTGCCTCTGGTCCGTGTTTGCCATTTTTTGCACATACCGGAGACACGTGCTTACGTTGAATCATTTATTTTCATGTTAAAAGCCGCATGTCAGTATTTTTGCACGGAGCGTGTGTACGTTCCGTGTATACGTGTGTCCGTTTAGAAAAAGCGCTGACATGTCCGTGTTGCTCCGTGATCAGATACTCACAGACCCATTACATCCTATGGGTCCGTGTTGACACGTACGTGATACGGATGATGTCCGTGTGCTATCCGTGCAGTCCGTGTCCGTGTGGCTCAAATCAAGTTTGTTACAAAATTAAATACTTGCAGGCAGGGGGCCAAGGTACCCTACAAAATCCAACATAAAAATACAAAGGCCTCCGTGGATAATAGCATGGTTGTAGTGTATATCCAAACACATTAGATATCCAAGTAAAAAGACCAGCAGGTTAATTAATTGTGGATAATTATAAGAATGCGCTAATCAAATCCACCTATGTGTCATTATTCCCAACAAATAATCATTAACTTCATTTGATGAAGATGTGAAAAACGGACAAGATAGGGAAAGCATACGGAACACACACTGACGTATTACACGCACAGAAAAACGTACACACGTACACACGTAACACACACATAATGCACACGGACACTACACGGAGAGGAAAAACGGACTCCAAAAATGCAACACGGACAACAAAACTGACATCGTCACATGTATGTTTTTTTCACATGAGTGTGGCCCAGGCCTTAGAAGAATTTTTACTAAAGCCCAATACCTTCAAATCACCTTTTTATGATCATTTAATACAACTTACTACTTGCTCGCCTACATTTGTATAAATGTCTTTTAAATCTTGTTTTATGGCAGCAAAAGTGTCACCGTGTAGAATAGGAAGCTTTAAAACAAATCCTATAAATGTAATCTATGTAATGTAGATAAATAAGCCAGTATAAAAGTGACCTCAATAAAATAAAAATGCAAACCACAAGATAACGCCCTTATAGAAGAACCCTTACAAGTAGACAATTCCACAATGTTTTGTTCTTATTATCCCTTAAACGTTATATTACCCTAGTTTAACTCGAGAGCCTTCTATAGCAGTGACCCCCAGCATAAATTGAAGGTAGAACATTATTACGTTCTTCCAACACATGCAAGGCAATTAGCAATCAAAGAGTTCTTACTGGCAATTTTCAATTAGAGAAACGTCTAAGGTATGCAGTTCAAGTATATTTATATTCATCGTGATGGCTAACTATTCAGAATCAGACATGAATGGAGAACCTTATTATTGTAATGAGATATATTTTTGGATTAGCACTTTACGTTTAAATTCGTATGCAATTACTATTTAGTTGTTGTTAGAACATGTTTTAAAAAAATCCTCAGTGGTTAATACCTTTTAATGGCTAAGGCCTCTGCCACATTCACGTGAAATTCACGCACGTGCCGAGAGACACGTATTTCCCCTGCGTGTTGCGTGCAGGTAAGTACGTGTCTCTGGTACGTGCGGGCCACGTGTGTTCTACGTGTGCTATCCGTGATAGCACACGTAGAACTGGTAATTTACATACTCACCTGGTCCTTCCTGCTGTCCGCGCTGCTGTCCGTGGTGCTGATCCTCGGTCTCCAGCCCTCCTGTCTCCCCGCTGCTGTCCGTGGTGCTGATCCTCGGTCTCCAGTCCTCCCATCTCCCCACTGCTGCCAGGCAGTTCAGTGAATATTCTATGAGATAAATGAGCAGCGGTCGGCAGCAAGAGGCAGCAGCGGCAGAGACAGGAGGGCTGGAGAAGGTGAGTTAATGTTTTGTTTTTTTTTCACTGACACGTGTGTTTTCTCCGGCGCGTGTCACACGGGACCGCATCCACACTACACCTGTGTGGTACGGGTGCGGGCCGTGTGACACCCGTGCTGCGGTAGAAAACACTGACATGTCAGCGCTTTGAAAAACGCACACACGTACAAACGCACACGGACACATGTTCCGTGTGGTTTTACGTGTGTGTGCCTGCTACCATAGGGTAGCATTGCTTAACGTGTCTCCGTGCCGCTGGTACATGTAAAAAATGACAAACACGTGCCGGCGGCACGGATGTGTGTCGCAGGCCTAAGTGAAATGATGGTAGTAATAGCAACATTTTTAGACTACTCAGGTCTCTTCATCAGGCATGAGTAGATTCGAGTAGTCTCGAAAGCTTGCTATGTATTACCACTTTTTCAGTTAGCCATTAAAAGATATCCACCACTGAGGATTTTTAAATATTTTTTTTTTCTATCTGTTGGCTTAAACGGCACAAAAATATATTTTAGTTTTTCTTAGGGATTCCATTAATTTTGTCAGGAAGAACAGTATAGTCAGAACCAATATTCTAAAAAATTAACTGGAGTCTTGGCTTAAACCAGAAAGATCCATGGAACATTGAGATTCATCAGAATCTGTTGTGATCTATTTGAAAACAGATCCGGTGCTCCTGATCTAGTTCTGTAAATGATGGAAGCCATGATGCTATCTGAACAGACATTAAAAGTAAAAAAAATGAAAAAAGAAAAAATATAGAGAAAAAAATTCTACATTGTATACCATGTGATGGATGTGAGGAAGAAATAAACTCTTTAAAATGCTGAGAGAAAAACATCTTGTTTTGTAGCACAGACGTTTAGGCTATCAGTAGGCTGTGTTCACACATTGCGTTTTTGATGCGTTTTTTGCAATGTTGTTTCATACAGCATACGCTGCTATAGCGTTTTTTTTGTAAATGGTTCATGTCCTGTGTACCTGAAATTTTCAAGCAATAAAGAAGAAATTGTTCATTTGCGCTGGACTTTCCTATTTTATTTGTTTTTTTCATGAGTTTTATGCAAATTAAGAGCTACTTTTTACAATACCAGCAAAAACTAGTAGATTTCAGAAATCGCATGTACTCAATTGCTTCTTTTTTTCTGTCTGGAAAAGAAAACTGTGTTTTTTAAAGAAGCAGCATGTCAACTTTTTAGCAATTTTGCACCATTTTTACAGCAGTTTTTCACCATTGAAAGCAATCAGAATGTGAAAAAACTCAACCGATGCGTTTTTACTGTTTTTGTGTTGATTTAAACTAACTATATTAAACACGCACTGTAGCCAAATGAAAAAAACATAAAAAATTAGGCAAAAAATGCAGAAAAAAACCACAGCTTTTTTACTACCAAGAGAGCAGGTTTTGGCTGCAGAAATAAAATCAGCAAAAATGCAACGTGTGAACGTAGCCATAGAGTTTTCAAATGTTGGCTCCTACTTCTTGTTGTTCTTGTTCTTCTTGTTGTTCTCCTATGTAAAACTTTTGTAGTTTTATTAATTGTAAAACATTACTATTTGTGTGTCTGATTCATGTCCACCAGCAGCGTAGTGCACACCACGTGCATTAAACTATATTTGAATGTGATAAGGTTTCGCATTGTGGCTGTAATTTGTCTACTGATGGCATGACTTAATATCTCTGCTTGAGAAGCCATGTTCCCAGCTGTGTCACCTTAAGATTGTTCCCATCTTCTTTCATGAAACTTTTGATCCTGTTTCCTTTAAACATGCTGTTCAGAGCTACATAAACTATCAGCTCTGCATAGATAAAAATGAGTTAATTGCATATGGTGCTTGACAGGGCTTTGATAAAGTTAACAGATGGAAGAACTGAGTTTAGTCTTGTGTCACCCTGTGTATGAATGTACGATGAATATTTACGTTCACAGCACAACACAAGCTAATACAATCATGTGAGGCAACCGCGGGAAATGCATTTTCAGCAGGGAGCTCCCAGTACATTTATTACTTTTGTCTGTCATGCAAAAATCTGTGTTCATTTGTAAATCTAAGAACTAGTTCTTCAAATACATCATTGTGGTTTGCGATAACACCCTGTGAATTCCCAAATTAGATCACTATGGGGTTATGTATCACAGCAGAAGTGGAGCGATTCTGGAGATGTCTATGATTTATTCAAGACACCTATCTTTTAGGAGAACTTGTCATTTTAATATACGGTTTTGCTCTATTTAAATCTCTTATTACACTTTTGCCATACTGACAGTTTTGTTATAGGGGCTCCAGGCACGAGCATAAGGGAGAATATCTATCATTAGATTTTAAATACATTTACCATAAATTATCAATTAATTTAGCTGCAATAGGAAACCATTACCGCTCATCTAAGGAGTTATCATTGTTAGCACTCTCTGATATTTCAATTATCAGTGACATTCTTATGTACGTCTTACCTTATGCAGAAATTCCGAGCATTATGTTTCCTAGCGAATTCATGTCACAAGAACAGACCATAAGGTGACGAGACCTAAATTATTTTCATGGAAGGAGTTGTCTTGGTAAATTGCATAAAGTTTACTGAAACTTTCTACAGGCTACAAACAATGGTAGAAACCTCCTTGGACATCTTATAACTTCTTGGCTGCCAAATGTTATTTAAGAATTGTAAGGAGATGGATATTTTATGTTGAAAGCCGTAGGGATCCTGGGTGCCTCTTTTCTAACTTCTTTGTAGTTTCAGCAATCATCTTGCATGAAAGGAACAATGATATTACAAATTAAAGTTTTTTATAAACATACAAAAAAAAAAAAAAAAAAAAAAAAATATATATATATATATATATATATATATATATATATAAAAAAATATATATAAATAAAATATATATTATATATATATATATATATATATATATATGTATGTATATGTATATATATATATATATATATATACATTCATTCCAAAATACCGTATTTAAATCAATATTTTTCTGCATGTTCTATCATACCTGTTACAATTATGATCCATAGACTACAAAATAGCGTAAAGATGGAGTGGCGAATGTTCTTAAAAAACGACATTCAATATTTACTGACATATATATATTGCATCTATTTAGCACCTTATCTTATTTGAGTAATGCTGTTTTGGTTTATCTGATACACCTTAGTAATATTTAATTTATTTTTTTGTCTATTAATATTTTAGTATTGCAATTTAGTTTCCACATATTCAATTTTGCATGCGAATTATATTTATACACTATAATAGTGTACAAAGTACTATTTATTAAACAAAGTTTCAATCATATTATTAATTACAATGGAACTAAGCATACCTAGTAATATGGCTACCGAAAACAATATTTTTAGTTATTCTTCAAAACCTCTATAACTAATTCATTCACTTTTTTGTGTCTCCATACTGTCTATATCACTCATAAAAAGACAATGTTTAATATTTTCCTAATTCTATTACAAATGAAGTTAATTATATTATTTAATTACAGCGCAATAAATCTACGCACTATACCAAAATCAAATGCTAAATAAATTCAACCTCAGACCTATTGTGAAAAAGAAACATACCTCATTGGCAAGGAATTAGAAGGCTTCTTTAACAAATAGTTTTTAAAAATGCAAACTGTTTTTACCAGAATTTCTTGTGTTTTCATGTGGCTTTTTTTTGTAACCCTAAAAGTCAGCATTTTTTTCTGCATTTTTCAAGTAAAAATACTATAGTAGTATAGAGTAGACAAGTTTTATAGAGAAGAATATGTTAAAATATACAATACCATAATATGTTGCATTTAAAAAAGTTAAAATGTTTAAGTTCATCAATTCACAGTCCTTTCCCCACCATAAAACATTATTTCTATGTAGTACATTAAATAACGTACTATAGATTTTACAGTAATATCTAACCATATACAAAAGCCAATGGAAAATTCTGTTAAAATTAACAAACATTAAAAAATGTTATTTGTGAGGGAACACTAAGGCACAGTTCATACTTTTATTGCATCAAGTCTTATAGTATTTTTTAATTGTTTTATAAAAAAAGGTGTCTACAGAGCTTAAAGCAGTACTCCAAGAAATGAAATAAAAATAAATAATTAAAATAAAGTAAATTCCTGTATTTTGCAAAACTGTAACAAAAAGGCCATTATTAGTTAGTGCACTATCAGGATTTGAAATATGTCAACTCATAGTAGTTTCCCAGCCATGCCAAGTCTTAGAATGGGCATCGTAAAGATATCTGCAGGAGACAGACATGGGTGAGGGCATTGTCCTAACAGGTATTTTGAACGTGCATTCTTCTATTCTAGCGAACCTGACAGGACAATGGGAAGACAATTTGTATTGTTTATTCCAGTAGTTCCATGCCATCCACAGTTGTATTTGTGTTTCTTAATATACTTTGCTATACCATGTCTGATGAAGAGACCTGAGAAGTCTCGAAGCTTGCTTTGTAACATCATTTATTTAATTTTTGTTTGGCATTAAAAGTTATCAGAACTACAAGATTATAATTTTAGTTCTTTCACTTAGAGCAATCAATCATGCCATCTACATGCACTTCAATAAACTTGTCAGGCCGATATGATAAATGTTTAATCTCAGTCAGCTAAAAAGTTTATATTCTGCTTTAGTCTGCACTCTGCTCCTTCACTTGTCCTGTCAGGTATCGTGAACAGAGGAAAGCTCGTTCACGATACCTGACAGGACACTGCCTTCACCCGATGTCTGACTCCATCAGTCACGTTAGGTCAGATCTGCAAGCATATTTTTGGGGTGAGAGAGGGTGTTTGTATTTTATTTCAAATAAATGATTTTTTCAGTGTTTGTGTTTTATTTCTTTTCACTTCAAAGATTAGTATTGGCGGTGTCTCATAGACTCCTCCCATTACTAATCCAGGACTTGATAGCAGTTCTTAGTTTTGATAAATCACAGCAATGAGTCATAGATCCAAGTGAAAGAGGAGGTGGAGGTGGAGATTCCAGTGTATTTGAAAGAGGCAGAGGAGGATGTAGCTAACACCTTTTTATGTACTATATTTATTTTAATTTGAGGATTCTCATAAACACTGGGAATGACAAATAGAGTATACCACTGGCTGGGTGTGGCTGGTATAATTCTTTAGTCCGCCAAAGGAACGGACAGGTTCTCTGTGAACCATGCCTGGTTCATTTTAATGAATGTGAGCTTACCCACATTGGCTGTGGACAGGCAGATGCACCTGTCTATGATCATATATCTTGCCTTGCTAAACACAATCATACTTTCCGTAGAGCAGGCCTGGACCTCCAAGGTGAAAAGGGCAAGCTCAGGCCATGTGTTCAACTTGAAGACCAAGAAGTTAAATGGGGCAGACCAATCACTCAGTAGTGGACACGTACTCTTCCACCATGTTGTTGAAACACTGCCTCCTGCTAATACCAACCATATGAGATGGTGGTACTGGATGTTGTGTTGTGCCAAGGAAGCTTTTCCATATTTTGGCCATGATAAGCCTCCCTTCAAAGGTGCTGGTGCATAAGCCGTGTTCAGCACTTTCTCCTCCTTCTGTGCCTTGTTCTTTTACTGTGCCCATTCTGTCTGGTGAGAGTTCCTTCAGGATTGCCTTTAACATCACGCACTTGCATTCACACATTTTCTGATCCATCTTCAGTGAAAGAACAAAGAATGGTATGTTGTCCTTTTAGTATGGATCTGGCAAAGTGGCCATCCAGTAGTCAGCACTGGTAGCAATCCAGACAATTTTGTAGTCTTTGTGCAGGCAATGCAGCATGGATTGACTCATGGACTGTGATTACAGGGAACCATGTTATGATCTGGTAACCATAGACGATCATGAAAAATCCCATTAATAAGGAAAAAAAGCAAAAACCACAAGAGTAGTTGGAAACTGAGCTGACCGCAATCCCCTATCTATCAGACAGCACTAGAAGTAGCAGTGGGATGTTCCTAACACACCTAAACACCTTCTCACTGCCTGAGGATCTTGCTACACCTCAAAGATAGAAATAAGGAATCCTAACTTGCCACGGAGCAGTCCCCAAAGAAATAGCAAGCCCCAATATGGAACAACGGTGATGTAAGAAAACACAATACACAGATAGAAAATATAGATCAGCAAAGGTTAGGCCCGACTTACTAGATAGGACAGATAACTGATTTCGGCCAGCAAAAACCCTGTAAAAATACCAATCTCCTGATAATAAAAATACTAAGACCACACGGACTCTCCCCCACTATATCAGGTACTCCTATGCTTGACACTTTAAACAGAACTGCAGCTATAATGGGAAGAAACAAAATCACAGAAAAAGTAATATTCTAAAGTGCAAATAATCCAAAACTGACCAGGGAGCAATCTCCCTTTCTTGCTGGAGGGACTGCCCTGCTCCCAAAAGCAGAAAGACAGAATCTCACATGCAAGAAACCAAACACAGAACCAAATGGAATATGCAGAAACACTCTTAAGTGAAAATACAGCAATTAAGCACAGAAACAGTAAACTTATCTGGAGTAGGTTCAGGCACCAAATAAATGGGAAAATCAAAAGGGAAAATTTCCAGCCATCTTCAGAAGCATGCAGGAATATCTGTCACCGGCGTCCGCCAGGTACACAATGCTCTCCTAAATAAACTAGGCTGATCTACAATAGGATTTCCGGGATTCCCAATTAATTCCATCACCTGTCTGAATCACAGATTCCAACTCAGCTTAATTACCAGTCCTGGCCACCAGAGGGAGCTCCATACCAGTACCCACTTGGATGGCATTCACAACAAAACCAGTCTTCAGCTGAGGTTACATTATTATTATTATTATTATTATTTATTTATAGAGCACCATTAATTCCATGGTGCTGTACATGAGAAGGGGGTTACATACAAAATACGTATACAAGTTACAGTAGACAGACTAGTACAGAGGGAAGAGGGCCCTACCCTTGCGGGCTTACATTCTATAGGATTATGGGGAGGAGACAATAGGTGGGGTGTAGGTCAGGCGGCAGCTCCGCACGGTGGTCGGGCGGCAGCTCCGCACGGTGGTCGGGCGGCAGCTCCGCACGGTGGTCGGGCGGCAGCTCCGCACGGTGGTCGGGCGGCAGCTCCGCACGGTGGTCGGGCGGCAGCTCCGCACGTTACATGCAATCACAGGTGGAGGACCATGGGAACTTTAAGCTGTGACCAGAAATAACTGAGTGATGTTACTGCTCATTGTGCGGATCATTCTCTGCCTGAAACTCACAGCAGGTGGTCATATTCTATGGCAGCATGGTGTCATTTCAGATGTAGCAGAATTGCAATCGTCATGAAACCTTGTGTGTATTATGTCGGACCTGTTTTTTTTTAGGTTAATAAAGGGGTGAAAGAGGGTGTTTTTGTATTTTACGTCAAATAAATGATTTTTTTCAGTGTTTTTGTTTATTTCTTTTCACTTACACTTTCACGTCACGTGACTTCCAATGGCGCTGAGTAAGTTAATGCTTACGCTGTTATATCTCGCTGTCAGATTTTGACAGCGGGCTGTAAGGAGTTAATAAGCATGGGTGGATAGCAATTTCACTCACACCTGGCAGGCACACGTCAGCTGTTGAACCTTATATGATCCATAACGTACCCATTACGTCATGTGTCGTGAAGAAGTTAACGTCTGTCCGAATTCGGTGAAACTGAATTTCCACAGGTCCGCTCATCACTAAGTCTGATATGATTATAGGAAATTATTTGAAAATGATTAAAATAAGACACTTAAGATGACTTAGTTTTATTGCGAAATCATCTAACATACCGCATGCTCTACATTACAGACCACTAGAAAAAAACATATTTGTTGTATTTTTTCTGAATATTTATGTACAAAAAGTGTTTATAGACCAAAGGATTCTCTAATCTCATTTTTTACTCTATCCATGAAATATAGATGTATCATTTTCAATATTTAGATTAAGCGAATTAAATTTTAATTTTTAATACATATAAACATGCATGGAAAAAAAGACAATAATCATCTTTACAGTAAATTGCACACAGAAGACAAGTTAATGTGATCTTGATTCCTGTATACAATGGAGTCGATAAACATCAAGAATTATTCATTTATAATAAAAGCTAATTTTATCATGCACTTTCATCATGAGTTCTTTCAAAGTCATGACTTGTTATATCCTTGACAATATTTACACTTTTTTTTAGATTATTTTTTGCTAGAAGTTACCTAGTTAAAAAAATAAAAAAAATAATATAAATCTCTATCTATCTATCTATCTATCTATCTATCTATATATATATATATATATACACACACACACACACACACACATACATGCACGTGTATATATAGTCACTATTTCATTTAAGAATGTGGTGATATTACATTGTTTATTTTCACCTTGTGAATACTAGCAGATATTAGAATATATTGTTGATTACCAGGTTAGCAAATGATCAGAAAAAGGTTTAATTCCCCCCCAAATAAAATTAGAGCTGTCTACAGATTATGGAAAGTATTGAAAGTAGCAGATGTGTAGTAGAAGACATAAGGGTACTGTCACACTAAACGACATACCAGCGATCCCGACAACGATATGACCTGATAGGGATCGCTGGTAACTCACTGGGAGGTCACTGGTGAGATGTCACACAGTCAGACCTTACCGACGACGCAGTAATGATAGAGGTCGCAGTAGCGATCTGTATAACGATCTCGGCAGTCATTGGGACACTGTCACACAGCGTCAAACACAGCGATGTGTCCTGCCCTTTGGGAGCCCGATGTCCAAAAAATGAACCAGAGCAGTGTGTAACGATCAGCAATTTCACAGCAGGGGCAAGTCGCTGCTTAGTGTCACACACAGCGAGATCGCTAATGAGGTCACTGGTGCGTCACAAAACCTGTGACTCATCAGCGATCTTGCTAGAGATCTCGCTATGTGAGAAGTACCCTTAACTCCTAGACAGTGGGGGTGCTGTATCTCTGAGAAAGCAACCATGTTATTGAAGCTGCATTAGCATGAAGACGCACATGTGGATTTTCCTTGGAGGTTTTAGTTTAAAGATACCATGAGCAAATAGATAACAAAAAATTGTCATTGACAGGTAGGGCCCATTTAAAACTCATCACGGTGCTGTTGAACTTGCATGGAATTTAAAGGGACTTAGCACAGAATGATTGCTCAAACCAAATACAGGCGCTCGTGCATCATGATGGGGCTAATAATTAAAATACACCTTCCCACCTGCTTGTTTTCCCTTTATCTCCACCTTCCCCCTTTCATTGATTTATTGTTCTAGCTTCATAGAGCCAGTGAGGGGTGGAGAAAGTAGGAAAACAAGCACGAGGAAGGTGTGTTTAAATGTTTGGCCACGCCATGATAAATGCGCGCCCGTCCTTGATTTGAACAGTCATGCTGTGCTGACACAGTCTCTTTAATAATATATACTTGTAAAGGTATATACCTAACTTTAACACCTTCACCGCCAGCAATTTTCTGTTTTTCATTTTCGCTTTTTCCTATCCTTCCAAGAGCAATAACTTTTATATTTTTTATATTTTTCAATCTTGCCATTTGTGGGCTTGTTTTTTGTGGAAAAAGTTTTAGTTTTGAATGGCATCATTAAAGGGGTTATCCGGCTTCTTTTGACTTTTTTTCATTATTACACTATTGGGCTACATTGGGGCAGGTAAGTAGATAGAGACCACTTACCTGCCCCGCTGTCAGCCCCTCTCCCCCGGCTCAGAGCGGTCATGTGACCCCTCCTGCCGCGATTTTGCTGCTTCCGGCCTTTGCACGTCTACATGGGCAGAGCCATGTTGACATGCAAATCTGGAACAGCATGTCACCTCCCTGCTGGGCTGTACAGTGTTTGGAGTAAACGCCCCCGTTCCCTGCCCCCTCCCACACATTCCCCCCGCACCCCGTACTCTGCCCACAACCTCCCACACACTCCGTAGTCTCCCTCCTCCGCCTCCTGTGCCCAGCTACGTGCGCCCTGAATTGCAGCCGAGTCAGTGTCCAGTTCAATAAGGCAAGGAACACTTGTTGTCCGATACACTGCCAGCGCTGTGTCCCCAGCGCTTTATTATGTGGACTGCCTGACGCCCTGGGAACTGTTCCCCCCCCCATTTCACCCCCCCCCCGCCCCCCCCTGTCAGTGTTTGCCCCCCTCTGCAGTATAAGCTGCCTCTCATTCTCAGCCTTCATTGCGTGCATCCGCGGGGATGACGAGCGCTGCTTCACTGCCCGTGCAGTCTATGTCCCGCTCCCTGCCAGCCCCGCAGCTGCCCGCACTGCAATGTCAGTGTCTGCCCGCAGTATCTGCAGCTTCTCACGCCGCGGGGCTGGCAGGGAGCGGAACACTGACGCTCTCCCGCTGTGACGCACAGATCGCTGTGTGTGACAGCGAGAGAGCGACGAAATGAAGCTAGCAGGAGCCGGCATCAGGCAGCTGCGGAAAGCTGTAACCAAGGTAAACATCGGGTAACCAAGGTGGTTACCCGATATTTACCTTAGTTACCAGCCTCCGCCGCTCTCGCTGCCAGCGCCGGCTCCTGCTCTGTGCACATGTAGCTGCAGTACACATCGGGTTAATTAACCCGATGTGTACTGTAGCTAGGAGAGCAGGGAGCCAGCGCCCAGTGTGCGCGGCTCCCTGCTCTCTGCACATGTAGCTGCAGGTTAGATTAGATGACATAATTACCTGCAGTAACGATCTCCTGCCTCCTGACGTCACCGCGGTCACTGCCTTCTCTGCCAGTCTCGCGGGCGGCCCGAGACTGTCACTAGCAGTGACATCACGGGCTCTCGCGATACTGCATAGAACGCGGCGGGCATAGAAGTCAGTGACAGCGCTGACGTCAGGAGAGCATGAGATCGTTACTGCAGGTAATGAACTCCTCTAACCTCCTGACGGCAGCGCTCGGCATCCCCTGCAGTGACCTGGGCTGACCTATTGATGTTAGCTCAGGTCACTGCACGGCTCTCCCAGCCAATGGGGAACATTTTGTTCTTCATTGACTGGGAGTCTCATTGACTATGGTATGGATCGCCGTGCGACACCGTTATTGGATTACGCCGGACCCGGATTTGATTGTTCTTGTCAATAAATTGTTGAAAGAGGGAATGTGGGGAGTGTTTTTTCAAATAAAAATTTTTTGGTTGTCTATTTTTTATTTCTTACTGACTGGGTTGGTGATGTCGGGTATCTGATAGACGCCTGACCTCACCAACCCCAGGGCTTGATGCCAGGTGACATTACACATCTGGCATCAACCCCATATATTACCCCGTTTGCCAACGCACCAGGGCGCGGGATGAGCTGGGGCAAAGCGCCAGGATTGGCACGTCCAATGGATGCGCCACTTCTGGGGCAGCTGTAGCCTGCTATTTTTAGGCTGGGGAGTGTCCAATAACGGTGGACCTCCCTAGTCTGAGAATAACAGACCACAGCTGTCCGCTTTACCTTGGCTGGTGATCCAATTTTGGGGGGACCCCACGTTTTTTGTTTTTAATTATTTATTTAATTTTAAATAACAGCGTGGGGTGCCCTCTGTTTTGGATTACCAGCCAAGGTGAAGCTGCCAGCTGTGGTCTGCAGGCTGCAGCCATCTGCTTTACCCTAGCTGGCTACAAAAGATAAGGGGGACCTCACGTCGTTTTTTTTTTTTTATTAATTCTTTATTTATTGGCTAAATACAAGGCTAAGCACCCCTTAGTGCCACATGAAAGGCACTAAAGGTGGCTTTACACACTGCAACATCGCAAACGACATCGCTGTAACGTCACCGGTTTTGTGACGTTACAGCGACCTCCCCAGCGACATTGCAGTGTGTGAAACACATCAGCGACCTGGCCTCTGCTGTGAAGTTGTGATTGCTAGAAATCGTTCAGGACCATTCTTTGTTCCTTTTGTTTCCCGCTGTGCAGCAAAGTCTCAGTGTGTAAAGGGGACTTTACAGCGACCACGCGGCTCTGTCTGTGTAGCGTCATGATTAGCGGTCACCTGTGAAGGATTCACTGGTGACCGCTAATCCCCCGAGTGACTGAAGTTTCCCCCCCTCTCTCATACTCAACTATCCCCGATCCCCGGCTCTGCACGGCATTCACACTGCTCCAGCGGCTTTTCCTTTTTTGAAAAAGCCGGCCGCTCATTAAACAATCTCGTATTCCCAGCTTTTCCCCGCCCACAGGCGCCTATGATTGGTTGCAGTGAGACACGCCCCCACGCTGAGTGACAGGTGTCTCACTGCACCCAATCACAGCAGCCGGTGGGCGTGTCTATACTGTGCAGTAAAATAAATAATTAAAAAATCCGGCGTGAGGTCCCCCCTATTTTAATACCAGCCAGATAAAGCCATAAGGCTGAAGGCTGGTATTCTCAGGATGGGTAGCCCCACGTTATGGGGAGCCCCCCAGCCTAACAATATCAGCCAGCGCCGCTCAGAATTGCCGCATACATTAGATGCGACAGTTCTGGGACTGTACCCGGCTATTCCCGATTTGCCCTGTTGCATTGGCAAATCGGGGTAATAAGGAGTTATTGGCAGCCCATTGCTGCCAATAAGTCCTAGATTAATCATGTCAGGCGTCTGACCGAGATTCCTTCCATGATTAATCTGTAAATTACAGTTAAAAAACACACACACACGAAAAATCCTTTATTAGAAATAAAAAACACTAACAAATTCCCTCATTACCAATTTATTACCCACAACAAAGCCCTCCTTGTCCGGCGTAATCCACGTTCCTCCAGCGTCGCATCCAGCTCTGCTGCATGCAGGTGACAGGAGCTGCATAATACACCGCCGCTACGGTCACCTCCACGCAGCTAATGAAGACAGCCGCGCGATCGGCTGAGCTGTCACTGAGGTTACCTGGATCCAGCGGTGGCCGCGGGTAACCTCAGTGACAGCTCAGCTGATCGCGCTACTCAGCCGCCGCTCCTGTCAGCTCCACACAGCAAATGAGGTGAGTATCGCGATCAGCTGAGCTGTCACTGAGGTTACCCGCGGCCACCGCTGCATCCACCGTGTGTGTGTGTATGTCCGCTAAAGGAATCCGCTCTCATTTACAATAACGTTTTTTTGCACAAATGACCCATGTGACCCAGGGAACGTCGTAGACTACGGTTTCACATGAAAATTGAACCCTGCGCTTTACAGTCACTCTCCAAAAAACATGACTCCATTAAAGTGAATGGAGCCTGGAACTACAGTTTATTAATCTCAGCTGTGATTGGTTACTATAGTATCAAAGGACAGTGTTAGTATAAGAGGTAATAAGATGTCAGTGGGGAGACGGATAGAGAGAGACAGACAGAGACAGACGGTGAACGAGACAGACGGTGAACGAGACAGACGGTGAACGAGACAGACGGTGAACGAGACAGACGGTGAACGAGACAGACGGTGAACGAGACAGACGGTGAACGAGACAGACGGTGAACGAGACAGGCGGTGAACGAGACAGACGGTGAACGAGACAGACGGAAACAGAGAGTGCAGTACAGAGGGTGCGATATAGGGACATCATGCACACAGTGCTGACTCTCAGAGCTCACATAAACAGGGTGAAAGATGGAGCAGGGAGCTTATGATTCCTTCTTGTTTTCAACTGTATGTGCATCCACAATGTTGATGCCATTGAAAGAGTGATGCTGTGAGGGACGGGTGGCTATTACCAGTGCGGAAATGAAAGCCACCTCACAGACCTGCATCATGCTAGTAGTGACATAGGCATGCTGTGATGTATGACAGCATGACCAAAATACCATGTAGCCCAAGGAAAAAATAGTGGTCGAGATTTTTCACAAAAATCTGCAGTAACTATATTTTATTGTAGATGATGATGATTATTATTATTATCGCACTATATCTTGCTTGCTGCTACACAGTGTAGATATGTGAATCCTCACATCACATGTAGCAGACACAGTTGTCGACAGTCAGAATGAATGGTCATGTGACCACTCGTATGCAATCTGCACACTCCACATTCGGAGCCCAATGTGTCAATTCATATAGTGACACATAGAGGGATAAGCCTGGAGAATCTATGTGTGTATATATATATATATATATATATATATATATATGTGTATATATATATATATGTGTATATGTATACACATAACTATATGACACAAACCACGCACACACACACACATGTACCATACATACATGGCGTATATATCTACTATAGACTCACATTGGGTGCTATATATAGTCAGCCTTACACAGTATTCATTTATCTATAAGGGGTGAGGAACATGTAACAACTCTTTCTGTTACCATTGTGGATGTGATTGCTGTGTCACAGATGAGAGAAGCTGGATCTCTGCTCTGTCACATGCTGAGAGGTCAGGTGCTGGGCAGAATACTGACAGCCATTGAATGTGCAGAGGGAGGGCAGGGGGCGTTCCTGTACACTGAGGCCGGGCAGGGGGCGTTCCTGTACACTGAGGCCGGGCAGGGGGCGTTCCTGTACACTGAGGCCGGGCAGGGGGCGTTCCTGTACACTGAGGCCGGGCAGGGGGCGTTCCTGGACACTGAGGCTGGGCGGTGACAGCTCTGACCTGAGGTTTGGCAACCAAGAATACAGGAAATTGTCATGTTTGTTGGAGCTAAATGTAAACAAGAGCTGCAGGGAATAAAGTGTGAATTCAAGAGAAACAAAAGTTAGAAAACAGAAAATAACAATGTAGGGGTGATTTATATGACAATACAGCACAGATTAGCTTACACATTTTTTTGGAGTGTATGTCGGATAACTCCTTTAATTCTGTCCCACATTGTACTGAAAAAATCCCAAATGCGGTAAAATTGCAAAAAAGTACAATTGCACTAATGTTTTGGGGATTTTTTTTATTTAACTGTGTTCACTGTTTTGAAAAACTGACCTGACTTTATGATTCCCCAGGTCATTACAAGTTTGTAGATACCAATTATGCATAGTTTTTCGTTTGTCTAAGTGGTGAAAAAAAATTCAGAAGTTTATTAAAAAAAACAAAAAAAGAATTGCGCTTTTGGTGCCATTTTCAAAGACACATTTTTTTCTCATTTTTCGGGATCTGGGAATCAGTGATGGCTTATTTTTTGCTGTCATTTCTAATTATATCATATTTGGATCAGTGCGACATTTTGATTGCCGGTTATTGCATTTTAATGCAATATTGTGCTGACCAAAAAACCCGTAATTCTGGCATTTTTATTTTTTTTTTTCGCTATGGCGTGTACCAATTAGATTAATTGATTTAAAATTTTGATAGATTGGGCATTTTTGCACCCAGGGATACCAAATATTTGTAAGAGGGGTGATTTGAACCTTTAGGTTTTTTTCATGTTTCTAAAAGTTTTTATTTACTCTTTTTATTGCTTTTAATAGTCCCCCTAGGGGACTTTATCACTGCAAAGTCTGATCACTTCTCCTAATCAGAACAATGCTTCAGGAGAAATGCTGTGTTACTGTGAGTGCAGGCGCTCTGCCAGAATTCTCAGGCAAAATTCATCATGGCAGTGACAGGGGTCATCATCTGACCCCACACTGTTATGGAAACCCTTAAGGTCCTGTCACACACAACGAGATCGCTAACGAGATTGTTGCTGAGTCACCATTTCTGTGACACAGCAACGATCTCGTCAGCGATCTCGTTATGTATGACACCTACCAGCGATCAGGCCCCTGCTGTTAGATTGCTAGTCGTTGCCGAATGGTCCGGACCTTTTTCTACAAAAGTGATGTCCTGCTGGGCAGGATGCATGGCTGTGTTTGACACCTACCAACAACCTCCTAACACAGTCCCAACGACCGCCGAGATCGTTATACAGGTCGCTGATCATTACTGTGTCGTTGATAAGGTCTGACTGTGTGAGATCTCACCATCGACCTCCCAGCAACTTACCAGCGATCCTTATCACATCATATCGTTTTCAGGATTGCTGGTAAATAGTTGTGTGTGACTGGGCCTTTAGGCACCCCATGATCGTGTCACAGGGCAGTAAGGAACAACGCGATTCCCACCAGAGTGCGTGTGATTGTGCTATTAGAGTTTGACAGTGCTATCTAAGGGGTTAACAGGCATGGGTGGACCTCCAATTGTTAGCAATGCTAGATGCACAAGCCTCCTGATCAGATCAGCAGACATTTGCTTGCAATAATGCAGGATCACCACGTGAGCCCGCATTAAAGAGACAGATATAGCCAAGGATGTACAGGTACAACCTTGGTCGGGAAGGGGTTAAGCTATATTAATGTGGTAAAGTAGTTTTTAAAAAGGGTATTTCTATAAAAATACATTACCAACTATATCCAATATAGGTGATACCCTATGCATCCTTGGGGTGCAATCTTTGAGATCCCCACCTATTGCTAAAAGGGGCACTTTTCTCCCCATATAAATAAACCAGAAGCGGATATGTTTTACGCTGCTGCATTCATTTTTTACATATATGGGGCCAGAGTAGAAAACTTTGAAAATAATATACCTCATGGTCAGAAGAGGTAAACTGTAGATACAGTAGAAAAGTAACAGAGCTTTGTCACTAGTGATGGGTGGACACCCGGACTGTTAAAGTCTGGATCCGCATGGGTTCAAAAGTACCCGAACATCAATCGTGGGCCTGGAGTATTCAGGGAACTTCAGGTAATGATCTGGGTCTGACAACTTGGGTAATTAAAAGAATAAAGGAAAAATAAAGAAAAAAAACAGGAAAGCAGGTGCGTAATACTTAACGAGTCTCTCATGCGGATATTTACTGCTTCGGCCCACTCATACTACATCTGGGGCCGTTCATTAACCTCAAGCATATGCACTGCTTCCTCCACTCACTGACACTCTCAGTGTTTCTGATTGATTGTGTGACAGTGTGTCTGACTGCTTTCAATCAGAGACGCTGTCTGTGTGCGTCTATGTTGCTGTAAAAATAAATTAAAAAATTGGTGTTGGTTCTCCCACTATTGCGATACCCAGCACAAATAAAACATACAGCTATGGACTGCAACCCCCAGCCATGCGCTTATCTTGGCTGTGTATCAAAATAAAACGAACCGCATACGTTTTTTTTTAATTATTAAAATAAACAATTTTAGAAAACATCATGTGGCCCACCCAAATTTTGATACCCAGCTATTATAAAGTCGACAGCTGAGGGCTGGAATTCTCAGGCTGGTGAGACCCATGCTTATCGGGCCTCCCCAGCCTAAAAATAGCAGACTGCAGCCACCCAGAATTGCTGCATCCATTAGATGTGACAATCCCGGAACTTTATCCGACTCATTCTATTTGCCCTGGTGCGGTGGCAATTGGTGTATTATGCGGTTAATAACAGCTCACAGCTGCCACTAAGCCCTACATTAGTAATAATAGGCATATATGATGAGACCCCGCTACTAATCAGTAAGTGAAAAGAAATAAACACAAACACCGAAAAAATTACTTTATTTGTAATAAAGTACAAAAAAACACCCTCTTTCACTCTTTTATTAACCCCCAAAATGCCCAAGTCCAATGTAATGTACATGAGGTCCCATGACGATTCTGCTACATCACTGAAGGCAAAGCGCACAGGAGTAAAACATGACCGCCTGTTGTAAGCTTAAGGCAGAAACTGATCCGCAGCGATGAGCGTTGACATCAGTCAGGTAATTTGTGGTCACATCTGGAGCTTCCCACGGTCCTCCAACTGTGACCGCAGGTAAAATGACCTCAGGTGACCTCATTGAACTGAGTGACCTCATCTCAGGTGAGGTCATTGAGTTCTCAGACCTGCATCTCCTGACAGAAAACCACGTTTTTTTTTCAAGATTTGGTGCTGAATTTTCTTACCCCAAATTTACACCTCCTGGCAAAAGAACACATCAAAACACCATGCGGTTTTGATGCAATAGTGATACAATTTTTTTGCCAGGAGGTGTAGATTGGGGGCAGGAATGTGATGTAAAAATGTCAGCAGCAAATCTGCGTCACTTGGCCAAAAAAATACACAAAGACGATTTTGATGCCATTTTAGTATGGTTTTCTGCCAGGAAGTGCAAAATTTTTGCTGAAACCTGGTGCAGACATTTAAACACCAAATTTGCACTGATTGGCAGAAAACCGCACCAAATTAGAGTCAAAATTGTCTTTGGGCATTTTTTGGACAAGAGATGCAGATTTGGTGCTGAAATGTTTACACCACCAATGTACACCTCCTGGCAAGGCTATACATAACAATTGAGGACGCTATATAATAAGGGACAGCAGCATACATAAATT
This sequence comes from Anomaloglossus baeobatrachus, assembly GCF_048569485.1. Classification (NCBI taxonomy): domain Eukaryota; kingdom Metazoa; phylum Chordata; class Amphibia; order Anura; family Aromobatidae; genus Anomaloglossus; species Anomaloglossus baeobatrachus. The sequence goes on along the minus strand of NC_134353.1, from coordinate 159,043,068 downwards.
GATGGGATACTAATAAGGGACAGTGTTATACATAAAAAAAAGGAAACTATTTATTTAAGAACAACGCTTTCCAAAATAAATGAGTACACTACATACTAATGGACTGTGCCATACATGCTAAGTCTACATTCCAAAGTCCATGTGATGTGTTGGTATGCTGCCTGATTTTTGCCTCGGACAGCACATAGACCCATTGAGTATGTCCGATTCCTAATAATCGGATCAGAACAGGAAGTGCTCCTGACTCGCCCACCCCAGGGCTATGGGACACCCGATGCCGAGCCGGACTAGTCCGGGGAACGTCAGTGGTGGCTGGGCCCGACTCCGTACCCTGGTGGGGTCAATTAATAAGGCTGGTGACTAGAGATGAGCGCGGTTCGAGGTTCTCCAGTTCGCGGCTCGAGTAATTTTGGGGGCTGTTCTAGATCAAACTAGAACTCGAGCTTTTTGCTAAAGCTCGATAGTTCTAGATACGTTCAAGAACGGTTCTAGCAGCAAAAAGACCAGCTAAATCCTAGCTGGCTGTCCGCTGTAATAGTGTAAGTCACTCTGTGACTCACACTATTATGAAATTTCAGCGTATAATGTGCAGGAACAGCGCATTCACATCACTGCTGTATGTACAATGGCGATCGCCATTTTTTTTTTTTCCTTGTCTTCCTTCCCTAAGCGCGCGCGTGTAGTGGGACGGGCCAGCATGTCAGCCAATCCCAGACACACACAGCTAAGTGGACTTTTAGCCAGAGAAGCAACGGCATGTGTGATAGGATGTCCATGTCACATGTCCCTGCATTATAAAAACGGACATTTTCCTCCAGCACGCCATTATCTGCCTTCTGCGTCCTTGGTGTCAATTATCACTGGCGCAGCTCCTATCTTCGATACTGCTGTGTACGCTCCATACACAGCACTGTACAGAATAGGGATAGAAGTTTCTATCAGTCCTTTTAAGGGCTAATACCGGCAGGGTCAGAGCCATAGGTGACAGGTCCGTGAAAACAGAGTTTAACAGCTACATAAGATGACAGCGTCTGTGTAGCTAAGGTCAGAGATTTCCTCGCTGCATTTCCCCATTAGGAGGGATAGAAAGGCAGGCTTCCTTTCCTCTACCCAGAGACCCACAACCCTGGCACTGTACCCTCCTGCCCTTTGCACACTCAAACTCATTGTTACTAAGCCATTATACTAGCAAATACTGAGTGAACTTAGTGGCATCCTAAACCTGGCTGTTGGATTTCTGTATTGTCCCACTAGTGCAAAGATATTTGCAGCACGTTTGCCTGCATTGCACACTCAAACTCATTGTTACTAAGCAGTTATACTAGCAAACACTGAGTGAACTTAGTGGCATCATAAAAGTGGCCGTTGGACTTCTGTATTGTCCCACTAGTGCAAAGATATTTGCAGCACGTCTGCCTGCATTGCACACTCAAACTCATTGTTACTAAGCCATTATACTAGCAAACACTGAGTGAACTTAGTGGCATCATAAAAGTGGCTGTTGGACTTCTGTATTGCCCCACTAGTGCAAAGATATTTGCAGCACGTCTGCCTGCATTGCACACTCAAACTCATTGTTACTAAGCCATTATACTAGCAAACACTGAGTGAACTTAGAGGCATCCTAAACGTGGCTGTTGGACTTCTGTATTGTCCCACTAGTGCAAAGATATTTGCAGCACGTCTGCCTGCATTGCACACTCAAACTCATTGTTACTAAGCCATTATACTAGCAAACACTGAGTAAACCTAGTGGCATCCTAAAAGTGGCTGTTGGACTTCTGTATTGTCCCACTAGTGCAAAGATATTTGCAGCATGTCTGCCTGCATTGCACACTCAAACTCATTGTTACTAAGCCATTATACTAGCAAACACTGAGTGAACTTAGTGGCATCATAAAAGTGGCTGTTGGACTTCTGTATTGTCCCACTAGTGCAAAGATATTTGCAGCACGTCTGCCTGCATTGCACACTCAAACTCATTGTTACTAAGCCATTATACTAGCAAACGCTGAGTGAACTTAGTGGCATCCTAAACGTGGCTGTTGGACATCTGTATTGTCCCACTAGTGCAAAGATATTTTCAGCACGTCTGCCTGCATTGCACACTCAAACTCATTGTTACTAATCCATTATACTGGCAAACACTGACTGAACTTAGTGGCATCCTAAACGTGGCTGTTGGACTTCTGTATTGTCCCACTAGTGCAAAGATATTTGCAGCACGTCTGCCTGCATTGCACACTCAAACTCATTGTTACTAAGCCATTATACTAGCAAACACTGAGTGAACTTAGTGGCATCCTAAACGTGGCTGTTGGACGTCTGTATTGTCCCACTAGTGCAAAGATATTTGCAGCACGTCTGCCTGCATTGCACACTCAAACTCATTGTTACTAAGCCATTATACTAGCAAACACTGAGTGAACTTAGTGGCATCCTAAAAGTGGCTGTTGGACTTCTGTATTGTCCCACTAGTGCAAAGATATTTGCAGCACGTCTGCCTGCATTGCACACTCAAACTCATTGTTACTAAGCCATTATACTAGCAAACACTGAGTGAACTTAGTGGCATCATAAAAGTGGCTGTTGGACTTCTGTATTGTGCCACTAGTGCAAAGATATTTGCAGCACGTCTGCTTGCATTGCACACTCAAACTCATTGTTACTAAGCCATTATACTAGCAAACACTGAGTGAACTTAGTGGCATCCTAAAAGTGGCTGTTGGACTTCTGTATTGTCCCACTAGTGCAAAGATATTTGCAGCACGTCTGCCTGAATTGCACACTCAAACTCATTGTTACTAAGCCATTATACTAGCAAAACACTGAGTGAACTTAGTGGCATCATAAAAGTGGCTGTTGGACTTCGGTATTGTCCCACTAGTGCAAAGATATTTGCAGCACGTCTGCCTGCATTGCACACTCAAACTCATTGTTACTAAGCCATTATACTGGCAAACACTGAGTGAACTTAGTGGCATCCTAAACGTGGCTGTTGGACTTCTGTATTGTCCCACTAGTGCAAAGATATTTGCAGCACGTCTGCCTGCATTGCACACTCAAACTCATTGTTACTAAGCCATTATACTAGCAAACACTGAGAGAACTTAGTGGCATCCTAAAAGTGGCTGTTGGACTTCTGTATTGTCCCACTAGTGCAAAGATATTTGCAGCACGTCTGCCTGCATTGCACACTCAAACTCATTGTTACTAAGCCATTATACTAGCAAACACTGAGTGAACTTAGTGGCATCATAAAAGTAGCTGTTGGACTTCTGTATTGTCCCACTAGTGCAAAGATATTTGCAGCACGTCTGCTTGCATTGCACACTCAAACTCATTGTTACTAAGCCATTAAACTAGCAAACACTGAGTGAACTTAGTGGCATCCTAAAAGTGGCTGTTGGACTTCTGTATTGTCTTACTAGTGCAAAGATATTTGCAGCACGTCTGCCTGCATTGCACACTCAAACTCATTGTTACTAAGCCATTATACTAGCAAAACACTGAGTGAACTTAGTGGCATCATAAAAGTGGCTGTTGGACTTCTGTATTGCCCCACTAGTGCAAAGATATTTGCAGCACGTCTGCCTGCATGTCACACTCAAACTCATTTTTACTAAGCCATTATACTAGCAAACACTGAGTGAACTTAGTGGCATCCTAAACGTGGCTGTTGGACTTCTGTATTGTCCCACTAGTGCAAAGATATTTGCAGCACGTCTGCCTGCATTGCACACTCAAACTCATTGTTACTAAGCCATTATACTAGCAAACACTGAGTGAACTTAGTGGCATCCTAAACGTGGCTGTTGGACTGCTGTATTGTCCCACTAGTGCAAAGATATTTGCAGCACGTCTGCCTGCATTGCACACTCAAACTCATTGTTACTAAGCCATTATACTAGCAAACACTGAGTGAACTTAGTGGCATCCTAAACGTGGCTGTTGGACATCTGTATTGTCCCACTAGTGCAAAGATATTTGCAGCACGTCTGCCTGCATGCCACACTCAAACTCATTTTTACTAAGCCATTATACTAGCAAACACTGAGTGAACTTAGTGGCATCCTAAACGTGGCTGTTGGACTTCTGTATTGTCCCACTAGTGCAAAGATATTTGCAGCACGTCTGCCTGCATTGAACACTCAAACTCATTGTTTCTAAGCCATTATACTAGCAAACACTGAGTGAACTTAGTGGCATCCTAAAAGTGGCTGTTGGACTTCTGTATTGTCCCACTAGTGCAAAGATATTTGCCGCACGTCTGCCTGCATTGCACACTCAAACTCATTGATTATACTAGCAAATGCTGAGTGAACTTAGTGGCATCCTAAAAGTGGCTGTTGGACTTCTGTATTGTCCCACTAGTGCAAAGATATTTGCAGCACGTCTGCCTGCATTGCACACTCAAACTCATTGTTACTAAGCCATTATACTAGCAAACACTGAGTGAACTTAGTGGCATCCTAAACGTGGCTGTTGGACATCTGTATTGTCCCACTAGTGCAAAGATATTTGCAGCACGTCTGCCTGCATTGCACACTCAAACTCATTGTTACTAAGCCATTATACTAGCAAACACTGAGTGAACTTAGTGGCATCATAAAAGTGGCTGTTGGACTTCTTTATTGTCCCACTAGTGCAAAGATATTTGCAGCACGTCTGCTTGCATTGCACACTCAAACTCATTGTTACTAAGCCATTATACTAGCAAAACACTGAGTGAACTTAGTGGCATCATAAAAGTGGCTGTTGGACTTCTGTATTGTCCCACTAGTGCAAAGATATTTGCAGCACGTCTGCCTGCATTGCACACTCAAACTCATTGCTACTAAGCCATTATACTAGCAAACACTGAGTGAACTTAGTGGCATCCTAAACGTGGCTGTTGGACTTCTGTATTGTCCCACTAGTGCAAAGATATTTGCAGCACGTCTGCCTGCATTGCCCACTCAAACTCATTGTTACTAAGCCATTATACTAGCAAACACTGAGTGAACTTAGTGGCATCCTAAACGTGGCTGTTGGACATCTGTATTGTCCCACTAGTGCAAAGATATTTGCAGCCCGTCTGCCTGAATTGCACAATCAAACTCATTGTTACTAAGCCCTTATACTAGCAAACACTGAGGGAACTTAATGGCATCCTAAACGTGGCTGTTGGACTTCTGTATTGTCCCACTGGTGCCAAGCTATTTCTAGCACCTGCGCAGGACACCCTCCTGCTCTGTTTTTAATAAGCTATAATGATAGCAAAAAATACTGCCATTTAGTGGCATCATAGAACTGACTGTTGTAATTCATTATTGTCCCACTGGTGCCAAGCTATTTCTAGCACCTCTGTATGAAACCCTCATGCACATTTTGCTACTAATGTTATAGCAAACTCAGGGAATTCATTGCTGCATTTGATAATTCGGAGGGATAGAAAGTGAGGCTTCCTTTAGCTTTTCCTTCTGTTCATAGACAGCATCTCCAAGTCCACACCCGAAGAGCAATTTCTCCTCCACGTGTAAGTGTGGAGAGGCAGCTAGTGCGCATGCGTGTGCCTATTTACCCCAGCTGCAGCCTAACTTCAGTGTTTCGCCTAGTGAGTATGCTCAGCCTGACTGTGCCATTCCTGAGGCTAAGTCTTCAATTCGGGATACAGCGTATGCTCCTACACTTAGTGCGAAAAGCCTCTTTGCACAGGTACTTGCATTCCGTGCCGGGTCTAAGTCCTGTTTTGTGCCTAGACACCATGCTAAAGCTGATAGTCTTTTTTCAGAGACTGTATTTCATGCAACTGACCATGCTCAGGCACTTACTGCATCAGAGACTAGGTCCGGTAATGAACTCTTTGGACCTGCCCCTGATGTGGGGGGCCCATATAGACCACAGGGCATCAAGTGTCCTGACGATGTGGCCAGGCTACTCCCAAATGGCTTGCAGAGGCCCGCCCCTATGACTTGTCACCTCATTATTGATGATCAGACGATGACTGGTGAGGTGTTTGTGTCGTGGCAGCCATGAGGTCATTATTGAAGTTGCGGTTCCAAATAGGACGCTAGTTATGCCACTCATGATGTGTCACTCTGCTTTTGTCTCCAGGAGGTGCATTGTGGTCCACCCTGGTTTGGGGCTGACCCAGGTTATAGAATGGGCTGGAGCCAACAAGGAGGTGCGCAGTCTTCTATTATGCTCCGAAAGAGCACACCTCCATGTGTTGAACCCATTACGGCTTTAGGCCAGAGGTAGGCAGGGATAGGGCGTCGATGCAGGCCGCCACCACAGTTGGTAACGCAGAATGGTTAAGACCAGCTCCTGTCCTACAAGTCATGCTTGTGCAGCCCAGTGGCATTAACAGGCCTGCTGCTGCTGATGCACCTGCTGTCCACAGGTGTGGCACCAATGCACACGGTCAGCATACTGTATTGCCCCTGTGATGTTAATAGGGAGTTCCTGGGCTGGGTGGGCGTGTGGACCCTGTGACGCTAACAGGGCTCCCAGTCTCAAGATCCGAGTGGCGTCTAACTCGGTTCAGGCAACTATTACACACCCCACTTGACTGGCATCACTTGATCCCCCTTTTCAAAATGAAACAGATGCTTTGCGTGAAGCACTCTCAAAAATACGCGTGCCTTTCACCTCCCCTGGATGACCCAGGAGAAGAAAAGTCCTTTGAGAGCCATGACTTGTTCATCTTGGTCCTTTCGTGCATAGTGCTGATGATGGGAAAGGAGTCGATGCCTGCGGCGCAGGTGGACGCAGGTTATGGTCACCCACTGGGTTGCGTTACCTTGACAGATACAGAACCACAGGCTGAATGTAGGTGGTGGGTATCTCACAGATGAAGTACCATCATTCAGCTACAACCAATGGGAAGACACCAAACTTTTTTTTAGGCCCCTCCTGTCTGCAGACCACTGCCAGACAAAGCTATGAACCTCTTGTTACTGTTACCCCAGTTCAGTTTTATGAATTTGTGTGCTTGTTACCTGACTACTTTTCCTGCTTGCTGTTTATGTACCTCGTTGGCCGATCCGCATTTCACCTCTGCTTGTTTTCTGATTAAGTCCTGGCCATCCCATTCTGTTCCTCTTCCTCAATTAATGTTTTTGACCCTGCATGACTACTATTCTCTGGAACTGCAGCCTTCCACAGGTATTGATCAACTTGGGCCCTGTGTAATTCCAAATCACTGTATAGGGGTTAAAGGGTTTCAGGGTTCTGGGTGTCCAGCTTGGTGAGTGGCTTGCCTCTAGCCTATCCTTTACAGCCCATCTGAGTGTGTCGATCCAGGCAGGCGTTACCCCGTGCCCTCTGCAGAAGGCCATGTAGGCCGGGATAGTGTTTTAAAAATTGCTGGACAACCAGGTTCAACACGTGAGCCATACAAGCCACGTGTGTCACATTGCCCTGAAGAAGGGTCGCAGACTGGTTTGCATCATTGTCGCACCCGACCTTCCCTGACTAGAGATGAGCGAACCGGTCCCGGTTCAGCTCGAGTTCGGTTCGCCGAACGGAGGTCCCGTTCGAGTTCGGTTCGTCGAACGTTCGACGAACCGAACTCGAGCCAATAGGAAACAATGGCAGGCAATCACAAACACAGAAAAACACCTAGAAAACACCCTCAAAGGTGTCCAAAAGGTGACAAACAACTCACAACACAACACAAACACATGGGAAAGTGACAAGGACATATACTCATGCGAAAACAAAACAGCTGGACAAGGAAAAAGAGGAGGACACACAGATATATGAGTATATGCAAGGAAACATCGATTCCATTATTGTGCAACTTGAGCCCTGCTCATTTTAGGCTTCCAATCTGGATAAATTGCCTGAGCTCGCCACGTACGCCTTGGGGATCTTGTCATGTCCTGCAGCCAGCGTTCTCTCGGAACCTGTCTTCAGTGCTGCTGGTGGTCTGCTGGCAGATAAGCACACGCGTCTGTCCACTGACAATGTGGACATGGCTCTCAGAGGACTTTTCTTCCCCTGGGTCAGCCAGGGGACGGGAAAGGCACGCGTATTTTTGAGAGTGCTTCATGCAAAGCATCTTTTTCATCTTGAAAATTGGGTCAACTGATGCCAGTCAAGTGGGGTGTGTGTGGCCCAGTTAGTGGCAACGAGGGAGACTGTGGTTGGAGTCCCCTCGCTGTGTTTCTAAAAGAACCAAGATGAACAAGTCATGGCTCTCAGAGGACTTTTCTTCCCCTGGGTCAGCCAGGGGACGGGAAAGGCACGCGTATTTTTGAGAGTGCTTCATGCAAAGCATCTTTTTCTTTTTCAAAAGGGGGGGTCAACCGATGCCAGTCAAGTGGGGTGTGTGTGGCCCAGTTAGTGGCAACGAGGGAGACTGTGGTTGGAGTCCCCTCGCTGTGTTTCTAAAAGAACCAAGATGAACAAGTCATGGCTCTCAGAGGACTTTTCTTCCCCTGGGTCAGCCAGGGGACGGGAAAGGCACGCGTATTTTTGAGAGTGCTTCATGCAAAGCATCTTTTTCATCTTGAAAATTGGGTCAACTGATGCCAGTCAAGTGGGGTGTGTGTGGCCCAGTTAGTGGCAACGAGGGAGACTGTGGTTGGAGTCCCCTCGCTGTGTTTCTAAAAGAACCAAGATGAACAAGTCATGGCTCTCAGAGGACTTTTCTTCCCCTGGGTCAGCCAGGGGACGGGAAAGGCACGCGTATTTTTGAGAGTGCTTCATGCAAAGCATCTTTTTCATCTTGAAAATTGGGTCAACTGATGCCAGTCAAGTGGGGTGTGTGTGGCCCAGTTAGTGGCAACGAGGGAGACTGTGGTTGGAGTCCCCTCGCTGTGTTTCTAAAAGAACCAAGATGAACAAGTCATGGCTCTCAGAGGACTTTTCTTCCCCTGGGTCAGCCAGGGGACGGGAAAGGCACGCGTATTTTTGAGAGTGCTTCATGCAAAGCATCTTTTTCATCTTGAAAATTGGGTCAACTGATGCCAGTCAAGTGGGGTGTGTGTGGCCCAGTTAGTGGCAACGAGGGAGACTGTGGTTGGAGTCCCCTCGCTGTGTTTCTAAAAGAACCAAGATGAACAAGTCATGGCTCTCAGAGGACTTTTCTTCCCCTGGGTCAGCCAGGGGACGGGAAAGGCACGCGTATTTTTGAGAGTGCTTCATGCAAAGCATCTTTTTCTTTTTCAAAAGGGGGGGTCAACCGATGACAGTCAAGTGGGGTGTGTGTGGCCCAGTTAGTGGCAACGAGGGAGACTGTGGTTGGAGTCCCCTCGCTGTGTTTTACATGCTTTTAGAAAGTCATGACATGGCTTGGAGGTTGACTTTCAGCATCTGCAAACTGTTGGCTACCAAAATGCTGCCTTTCCAACACCTGTGGTTATAGACAATGAGGAACATACTGATGAAGATGAGACGCAGATACCCGATTGGGATGACAACTGAAATATTCGGTCAGGGCAAGAAGAGGCTCGGTCTGAGGGGGAGGGGAGTGCAAACACAACAATTGATGATGAAGTTCTAGATCCCACCTACTGTCAACCCACAGTCAGACACTCGAGGAGGTCAACAGAGGCGGTGGAGGAGGATGCAACCGACGACGAAGTTACCTTGCGCCTTCCTGGACAGAGTCGGAGCACTGGTAGCACGTCTACAACTGCATCCTCAGCCACCACTCTGCCTCTGAGCATTATTCGGGGTGGATCAACAGGTCGCATGGCCTCTAAGCCTTGCCTAGCCTGGTCCTTTTTTGACATAGAAAAAGATCGCCCAAATTATGTGATCTGTAAAATTTTTCATGGTTCTCTTAGTAGAGGTCAAAACCTCAGCAGTTTGACAACTTCTTCCATGAATCGTCACATGAATAAATATCATATGGCCCGGTGGGAAGCTCACCGTGCTGCAATGCGGCCTAGCGGAGTGAACCATCCACCGCCTGCCCCTTCCAGTGCATCCGCGCGCTCGTCATCTTCTAGGACTGTGGGGACAGCTGTCACACCTGTTTTTCCACCCACAACTTCCACCACTGTAACCGCAACAGGCAGTTTGCTTGGTAGGTCGTCAGTTGGTTTGGAAGGGGAAACAAGTACGTGTGTACAGCTCTCTCAGACATCGATAGCACCAACGTTGGATGAAGGCAACATCATGTCTCCGCCTGCACTTTCCTCACAAACCTGCATTTTTCCAGGGACACCCTACTCAACACCGTCTACACAGAGCAGCCAGATCTCTGTCCCTCAGATGTGGTCAAATAAAAGGCCACTTCCTGCGACCCATGACAAAGCTAAGAGGTTGACTCTATCCCTCTGTAAGCTGTTGGCTACCGAAATGCTGCCTTCCCGCCTAGTGGACACACAGGATTTTAGAGACCTTATGTCTGTCGCTGTGATCCAGTACAAGATGCCCAATCACCACTGCTTCTCCAAGAACAGCATGCCCGCGCTACACCAGCATGTCGCACACAACATCACCACTTCCTTGAGCAACTCTGTGTGCGACAGGGTACATTTCAACACAGATACTTGGACCAGTAAGCATAGACAGGGTCATTACATGTCACTGACTGGGCACTGGCAAACTATGGTGAGAGATGGAGAAGGGTCTGCTGTCCAAGTCTTGCCGTCCCCACGAGTTGTTTCAATCCTTCTTCTGTATTTAGAAGTTAATACACTGCTTCTGCCTCTTCAACCTCGTGTGGGTCCTCCACCTTGGCGCAAACCCTGTGTGGTCAGGCCACCCTTCCTTGTAACTGCACACAAGGAATACCACACACCTCCTTACTATGCTGGCAGCAGAGCTCAATGCCATCAGGCGGTCAAAGGTTTACTTTGAAATGTATGGGAAATGTGAGTCACACCGCTGAGAAGTTGTGGACGGTTAGCTCTGGAGACCGAGTTTCATCAATGGTTGTCTCCACTGAACCAGCAGCCAGGGAAGGCCGGGTGCGACAATGATGCAAACATGGGTGCGGCCCTTCGCTGTGACAATGTGACACACATGGCTTGTGTGGTTCACGTGTTGAACCTGGTTGTCCAGCAATTTTTAAAGCACTATCCTGGCCCACATGGCCTTCTGCAAAGAGCACGGTGTAACGCCTTCCTTGATCCACACACTCAGATGGGCTGTTAATGATAGGCTAGAGGGAAGCCACTCACCAAGTAGGACCCCTAGAAACCTGAAACCCTTTAACCCCTATACAGGGATTAGGAATTACACAGGGCCCAAGGTGATTAATACCTGTGGAAGGGTGCAGTTCCAGAGAATAGTAGTCAGGCAGGGTCAAAACATTAATTGAGGAACAGGAACAGAATGGGACGGGCAGGACTTAATCAGAAAACAAGCAGAGGTGAAATGCGGATCGGCCAACAAGGTACATAAACAGCAAGCAGGAAAAGTAGTCAGGTAACAAGCACACAAAATCATAAAACAGAACTGGGGGTAAAATTAACCAGAGGTTCATAGCTATGTCTGGCAGTGGTCAAAAGACAGGATGGGCATAAAAAAGGGTGTGGTGCCTTCCCATTGGTTGTAGCTGTATGATGGTATTTCATCTGTGAGATACCCACCAGCTACATTCAGCCAGAGATTCTGCATCTGTCAAGGTAATGCAGCCCAGTGTGTGAGCATAACCTGCGTCCACCTGCGCCGCTGGCATCGACTCCTCTCCCATCATCAGCACTATTCATGAAAGGAACACGTTGTCACCTGGCGACCGGAGTACAAATTGACGGAGCGGACTCCGTTGGTGACTTAACAGCCGTGTGCGGCAATGATGCAAACCTGGCTGCGGGCCATCAGCATGGCAATGTGACACACGTGCCTTGTATGGCTCACGTGTTAAACCTAATTCTCCATCAATTTTTAAAACACCATCACGGCCTACATGGCCTTGTGCAGCGTGCACGCTCGCTATGTGCTCACTTCCATCGTGCGCACACAGCAGCTCAACAACTTTCGTCGCAACAGAAGTCTTTAGGTCTGCTGGTTAAACGCCTGAAATGCGATGTGCCCACACGCAGGAATTTGAATCTGCACATGTTGCAGCGTTTGTGGCAGCACCGCCGAACCCTGCTGCAATACGTTATGACATATAGCCTGGCCTAACTTGATCCAGAGGTGGTGCAGATCACACTGCTGGAGTGGTGTCAGATCAAGGACCTATGCACCCTGCTACACAGTTTACAAATGTCGACGAAGATGTTTAGCACTGGCAATGTCATTCTCAGCGTGACAATTCTGGTCATCTACATGATGGAGCGCACTGTAATTATTATTCGGAGTCAGGTGTTGGGACAAGAGGAAGGGGAGGAAGTACAGGAGGAGTCATATGCGGAAGGGATAACAAGATCTACGAGGTCCAGATGGTCAGCGGCACCTAGGCGGCAGTCATGGTGAGGGAGAGTGATTAACAAGGGTGCATAGTATCAGCAAAAAGTGTTGAGGAAGGTGCAGGAGCCAATGAAGAAATGGAGGACGAACTTGCGATGGGCATGGAAGACTCAGCAGATGAGTGAGAGCTTGCTCACATTTCGGTTGTGCGAGGTTGTGGTGAGAGGGCAGAGGAAGGAGGCACGATTCTCACCTCTCTGCCACCAACACACCAAGGACTTGGTCCTCCTGGATGCACAAGACACATCAGCGGCTTCTTGCTGCACTACCTACAACATGACCCTCGGATTGTACGAATTCAAAGTAATCCAGAATACTGGGTTGCCACACTGTTACATCCCCGGTACAAGACAAAATTTGGCGAAATAATTCCTGCCATAGAAATGGACGCACGTATACAGGAGTATCTGCATAATGTGGTACGCAATCTTAGATCTACTTTCCCACAAAACACCAGTGCTGCACAGAGTGAATCTCAACGCTTTGTCATAGATAGGAGGAAATGGTCTTCTACTTGACCACATCTGAGGGACCGAGGGCTGGCTGCTGTGCTGAGATGGCGTTGAGTACGGTGTCCCTGCAGAGTTGCACTTTTGTTCATATACCAAAATGAGTTGAAAAAGGACAGATGCTGGTGGAAAGGGGAACAGGTGTGTTGGAAAGGGGAAATAAGTTTTGGTCCGTGGATTTGGTGGTTAAGCAACAGTAACATTTGCTGAAGAAACACCATCTGTTACAGTGTGACTGGCAGATTTGGATAAAGTGGTATATACTATGTTACCGCTATATAACGTAAATTAATAAGAAAAGAAAGAGAAAGGTATATATCACCTTCAGCAGTCAGTGTCCACCGTGCTCCCAGTTGGAAAAGGAGAGTTTGGCAACTGGAAGGTTTGGTGGAGGATACAGAGCTGTGTGGCTATGAAACTAATAGTATCCTGAACCGAGTTAGACGCCATTCGGATCTGGAGACTGGGAGCCCTGTTAGCGTCACAGGGTCCACATGCCCACCCAGCCCAGGAACTCCCTGTTAACCACACAGGGGCCATTGAGTACGCTGACCGTGTGCGTAGGGGCCACACCTGTGGACAGCAGGCGCATCAGCAGCAGCAGGCCTGTTAATGCCACTGGGCTGCACAAGCAGGACTGGTAGGACAGGAGCTGGTCTTAACCGTTCTGCGTTACCAACTGTGGTGGTGGCCTGCATCCACCACCCTATCCCTGCCTACCTCTGGCCTAAAGCCGCAATGGGTTCAACACATGGAGGTGTGCTCTTTCGTAGCATAATGGAAGACTGCGCACCTCCTTGTTGGCTCCAGCCCCTTTTATAACCTGGGTCCGCCCCAAACCAGGGTGAACCACAATGCACCTCCTGGAGACAAAAGTAAAGTGACACGTCATGAGTGGCATAAGTAGCGTCCTATTTGGAACCGCAACTTCAATGATGACCTCATGGCTGCCATGACCCAAACACCTCACCAGTCATCGTCTGACCATCAATAATGCGGTGACAAGTCATAGGGGTGGGCCTCTGCAAGCCATTTGGGAGGACACCTGATGCCCTGTGGTCTATATGGGACCCCCACATCAGGGGCAGGGCCCAAGAGTTCATTACCGTACCTAGTCTCTGATGCAGTAAGTTCCTGAGCATGCTCAGTAGCATGAAATACAGTCTCTGAAAAAAGACTATCAGCTTTAGCATGGTGTCTAGGCACAAAACAGGACTTAGACCCGGCACGGAATGCAAGCACCTGTGCAAAGAGGCTTTTCACACTTAGTGTGGGAACATGCGCTGTATCCCGAAATGAAGACTTAGCGTCAGGAATAACACAGTCAGGCTGAGCATACTCACTAGGCAAAACACTGTAATTAGGCTGCAGTTGGGGTAAATCGGCACACGCATGCGCACTAGCTGCCTCTCCACACTTAGACGTGGAGGGGAAATTGCTCTTGGAGATGCTGTCTATGAACAGAAGGAAAAGCTAAAGGAAGCCTGACTTTCTATCCCTCCGAATTATGAAATGCAGCAATGAATTCCATGAGTTTGCTATAACATTAGCGTAGCAAAATGTGCATGAGGGTGTCATGTAGAGGTGCTATAAATAGCTTGTCACCAGTGGGGCACTAATGGAATACAACAGCCAGTTCTATGATGCCAAAAAATGGCAGTATTTTTTGCTATCATTATAGCTCATTAAAAACAGAGCAGGAGGGTGTCATGCAGAGGTGCTGCACATAGATTTGCACTAGTGGGACTATACAGAAGTCCAATAGCCACGTTTAGGATGCCACTAGGTACACTGACTGTTTGCTAGTATAATGGCTGAGTTAAAAAAAGGTGGAGTGTGCAATGCAGGCAGACGTGCTGCAAATATCTTTACAATAGTGTGAATAGACAAAAGTCCAATAGCCACGTTTAGGATGCCACTAGGTACACTGACTGTTTGCTAGTATAATGGCTGAGTTAAAAAAAAGGTGGAGTGTGCAATGCAGGCAGACGTGCTGCAAATATCTTTACAATAGTGTGAATAGACAAAAGTCCAATAGCCACGTTTCGGATGCCACTAGGTACACTGACTGTTTGCTAGTATAATGGCTGAGTTATAATGAGTTGGAGTGTGCAATGCAGGCAGACGTGCTGCAAATATCTTTACAATAGTGTGAATAGACAAAAGTCCAATAGCCACGTTTAGGATGCCACTAGGTACACTGACTGTTTGCTAGTATAATGGCTGAGTTAAAAAAAGGTGGAGTGTGCAATGCAGGCAGACGTGCTGCAAATATCTTTGCAATAGTGTGAATAGACAAAAGTCCAATAGCCACGTTTAGGATGCCACTAGGTACACTGACTGTTTGCTAGTATAATGGCTTAGTTATAATGAGTTGGAGTGTGCAATGCAGGCAGACGTGCTGCAAATATCTTTACAATAGTGTGAATAGACAAAAGTCCAATAGCCACATTTAGGATGCCACTAGGTACACTGACTGTTTGCTAGTATAATGGCTGAGTTAAAAAAAGGTGGAGTGTGCAATGCAGGCAGACGTGCTGCAAATATCTTTACAATAGTGTGAATAGACAAAAGTCCAATAGCCACGTTTCGGATGCCACTAGGTACACTGACTGTTTGCTAGTATAATGGCTGAGTTATAATGAGTTGGGGTGTGCAATGCAGGCAGACGTGCTGCAAATATCTTTACAATAGTGTGAATAGACAAAAGTCCAATAGCCACGTTTAGGATGCCACTAGGTACACTGACTGTTTGCTAGTATAATGGCTTAGTTAAAAAAAGGTGGAGTGTGCAATGCAGGCAGACGTGCTGCAAATATCTTTACAATAGTGTGAATAGACAAAAGTCCAATAGCCACGTTTAGGATGCCACTAGGTACACTGACTGTTTGCTAGTATAATGGCTGAGTTAAAAAAAGGTGGAGTGTGCAATGCAGGCAGACGTGCTGCAAATATCTTCACAATAGTGTGTATAGACAAAAGTCCAATAGCCACGTTTAGGATGCCACTAGGTACACTGACTGTTTGCTAGTATAATGGCTGAGTTAAAAAAAGGTGGAGTGTGCAATGCAGGCAGACGTGCTGCAAATATCTTTACAATAGTGTGAATAGACAAAAGTCCAATAGCCACGTTTAGGATGCCACTAGGTACACTGACTGTTTGCTAGTATAATGGCTGAGTTAAAAAAAGGTGGAGTGTGCAATGCAGGCAGACGTGCTGCAAATATCTTTACAATAGCGTGAATAGAAAAAAGTCCAATAGCCACGTTTAGGATGCCACTAGGTACACTGACTGTTTGCTAGTATAATGGCTGAGTTAAAAAAAGGTGGAGTGTGCAATGCAGGCAGACGTGCTGCAAATATCTTTACAATAGTGTGAATAGACAAAAGTCTAATAGCCACGTTTCGGATGCCACTAGGTACACTGACTGTTTGCTAGTATAATGGCTGAGTTATAATGAGTTGGAGTGTGCAATGCAGGCAGACGTGCTGCAAATATCTTTACAATAGTGTGAATAGACAAAAGTCCAATAGCCACGTTTAGGATGCCACTAGGTACACTGACTGTTTGCTAGTATAATGGCTTAGTTAAAAAAAGGTGGAGTGTGCAATGCAGGCAGACGTGCTGCAAATATCTTTACAATAGTGTGAATAGACAAAAGTCCAATAGCCACGTTTAGGATGCCACTAGGTACACTGACTGTTTGCTAGTATAATGGCTGAGTTAAAAAAAGGTGGAGTGTGCAATGCAGGCAGACGTGCTGCAAATAACTTTACAATAGTGTGAATAGACAAAAGTCCAATAGCCACGTTTAGGATGCCACTAGGTACACTGACTGTTTGCTAGTATAACGGCTGAGTTATAATGAGTTGGAGTGTGCAATGCAGGCAGACGTGCTGCAAATATCTTTACAATAGTGTGAATAGACAAAAGTCCAATAGCCACGTTTAGGATGCCAATAGGTACACTGACTGTTTGCTAGTATAATGGCTGAGTTAAAAAAAGGTGGAGTGTGCAATGCAGGCAGACGTGCTGCAAATATCTTTACAATAGTGTGAATAGACAAAAGTCCAATAGCCACGTTTAGGATGCCACTAGGTACACTGACTGTTTGCTTGTATAATGGCTTAGTTAAAAAAAGGTGGAGTGTGCAATGCAGGCAGACGTGCTGCAAATATCTTTACAATAGTGTGAATAGACAAAAGTCCAATAGCCACGTTTAGGATGCCACTAGGTACACTGACTGTTTGCTAGTATAAAGGCTTAGTTATAATGAGTTGGAGTGTGCAATGCAGGCAGACGTGCTGCAAATATCTTTACAATAGTGTGAATAGACAAAAGTCCAATAGCCACGTTTAGGATGCCACTAGGTACACTGACTGTTTGCTAGTATAATGGCTGAGTTAAAAAAAGGTGGAGTGTGCAATGCAGGCAGACATGCTGCAAATATCTTTACAATAGTGTGAATAGACAAAAGTCCAATAGCCACGTTTAGGATGCCACTAGGTACACTGACTGTTTGCTAGTATAATGGCTGAGTTAAAAAAAGGTGGAGTGTGCAATGCAGGCAGACGTGCTGCAAATATCTTTACAATAGTGTGAATAGACAAAAGTCCAATAGCCACGTTTAGGATGCCACTAGGTACACTGACTGTTTGCTAGTATAATGGCTGAGTTAAAAAAAGGTGGAGTGTGCAATGCAGGCAGACGTGCTGCAAATATCTTTACAATAGTGTGAATAGACAAAAGTCCAATAGCCACGTTTCAGATGCCACTAGGTACACTGACTGTTTGCTAGTATAATGGCTGAGTTAAAAAAAGGTGGAGTGTGCAATGCAGGCAGACGTGCTGCAAATATCTTTACAATAGTGTGAATAGACAAAAGTACAATAGCCACGTTTAGGATGCCACTAGGTACACTGACTGTTTGCTAGTATAATGGCTTAGTTAAAAAAAGGTGGAGTGTGCAATGCAGGCAGACGTGCTCTGCAAATGTCTTTGCACTAGTGGGACTATAGCAAAGTCCAATAGCCACGTTTAGGATGCCACTAGGTACACTGAGTGTTTGCTAGTAAAATGGCTTAGTTTAAAAAAGTTGGAGTGTGCAATGCAGGCAGACGTGCTCTGCAAATGTCTTTGCACTAGTGGGACTATAGCAAAGTCCAATAGCCACGTTTAGGATGCCACTAGGTACACTGAGTGTTTGCTAGTAAAATGGCTTAGTTTAAAAAAGTTGGAGTGTGCAATGCAGGCAGACGTGCTCTGCAAATGTCTTTTCACTAGTGGGACTATAGCAAAGTCCAATAGCCACGTTTAGGATGCCACTAGGTACACTGACTGTTTGCTAGTATAGTGGCTTAGTTAAAAAGAGTTGGAGTCTGCAATGCAGGCAGACGTCCTCTGCAAATGTCTTTGCACTAGTGGGACTATAGCAAAGTCCAATAGCCACGTTTAGGATGCCACTAGGTACACTGACTGTTTGCTAGTATAATGGCTTAGTTATAATGAGTTGGAGTGTGCAGAGGACAAGAGGGTACAGTGGCAGGATTGTGGGGCTCTGGGTAGAGGAATGGAAGCCTGCCTTTCTTTTCCCTCCTAATGGTGAAATGCAGGGAGGAAATCCCTGACCTTGGCTACACAGACGCTGTTGCTGTTTTCAGGACCTGTTACCTATGGCTCTCTGACCCTGCCGGTTTGAGCCCTTAAAAGGACTGCTAGAAAGTGCTCTCCCTAAGCTGTCTAACGCTGTGTATGCAGCGCATACAGCTGTATCGGCGATAGGACTCAGGAGGACGGAGCTGCGACAGTGATGTCTGACACCAAAGACGCAGAAGGCAGATAATGGCGTCCTGGAGGAAAATGTCCGTTTTTATAATGCAGGGACATGTGACATGGACATCCTATCACACATGCCGTTGCTTCTCTGGCTAAAAGTCCACTTAGCTGTGTGTGTGTCTGGGATTGGCTGACATGCTGGCCCGCCCCAAAAGACGCGCGCGCTTAGGGAAGGAAGACAAGAAAAAAAAAATGGCGATCGCCATTATAGAAACAGCAGTGATCTGAAGGCGCTGTTCACGCACACTATACACTGAAATGTCATAATAATGTGATTCACAGAGTGACTTACACTATTACAGCAGAAACCAAGCTAGGATTTAGCTGGTTTTTTGCTGCTAGAACCGTTCTCGAACGTTTCTAGAACTATCGAGCTTTTGCAAAAAGCTCGAGTTCTAGTTCGATCTAGAACATGCCCCAAAATCACTCGAGCCTAGAACTGGAGAACCACGAACCACGAACCGCGCTCAACTCTATCCCTGACTGCTGGTTGAGTGGAGACAACCATTGATGAAACTCGGTCTCACTCTCCATAGCTAACCGTCCACAATTCCTCAGCGGTGTCTCACATCTCCCCTACATTTCAAAGTAAACATTTGACCGCCTGATGGCCTTGAGCTCTGTTGCCAGCATAGTAAGGAGGTGTGTGGGATTCCTTGGGCGCAGTTACAAGGAAGGGTGGCCTGACCACACAGGGTTTGGGCCGAGGTGGAGGACCCACACGAGGTTGAGGAGGCAGAAGCAGTGGAGGAACTTATACATACAGAGGAAGGATTGACACACAAGTCGTGGGGACGGCAAGACTTGTACAGCAACCCCTTCTCCATCTCTCACCATAGTTACTCAGTGCCCAGTCAGCAACATGTAACTCCCCTGTCCATGCTTACTGGTCCAAGTATCTGTGGTGAAATGCACCCTGTCACACACAGAGTTTCTCAAGGAATCGGTGAGGTTGTGTGCGACCTGCTGTGGTAGCACGGGCACGCCTTTCTTGGAGAAGGAGTGATGACTGGCCATCAGCTCTTGGGGCACTGCAATGGGCATTAGGTCTCGAAAATCCTCGGTCTCAAAAGGGTGTAAAGGCAGCCTTTCTGTTGCCAACAAGTTGCAGATGATGAAACTCAACCTCTTAGGCATGTCATGCCCTTCGAAAATCATGTAAAACACAGCGGGGGGACTCCAACCACAGTCTCCCTCGTTTCCACTAATTGGGCCACACACACCCCACTTGACTGGCATCACTTGATCCCCCTTTTCAAAATGAAACAGATGCTTTGCATGAAGCACTCTCAAAAATACGCGTGCCTTTCACCTCCCCTGGATGACCCAGGGGAAGAAAAGTCCTCTGAGAGCCATGACTTGTTCATTTTGGTTCTTTTTTCAAAAGCGAGGGGACTCCAACCAGTCTCCCTCGTTTCCACTAATTGGGCCACACACACCCCACTTGCCTGGCATCACTTGATCCCCTTTTCAAAATGAAATAGATGCTTTGCATGAAGCACTCTCAAAAATACGCGTGCCTTTCACCTCCCCTGGATGACCCAGGGGAAGAAAAGTCCTCTGAGAGCCATGTCCACTTTGTCAGTGGACAGACACGTGTGCTTATCTGCCAACCTACCCCCAGCAGCACTGAAGACAGGTTTCAAGAGAACGCTGGCTGCAGGACACGACAAGATCCCCAAGGCGTACGTGGCAAGTACGTTTATCCAGATTGGAAGCCTAAAATGAGCAGGACTCAAGTTGCACAATAATGGCATCAACGTTTCCTTGCATATACTCATATATCTGTGTGTTCTCCTCTTTTTTCTTGTCCAGGTCTTTTGTTTTCGCATGAGTATATGTCCTTGTCACTTTCCCATGTGTTTGTGTTGTGTTGTGAGTTGTTTGTCACCTTTTGGACACCTTTGAGGGTGTTTTCTAGGTGTTTTTATGTGTTTGTGATTGCCTGCCATCGTTTCCTATGCAGTTCGAGTTTGGTTCGTCGAACGTTCGACGAACCGAACTCGAACGAGACCTCCGTTCGGCGAACCGAACTCGAACCGAACCGTGACCGGTTCGCTCATCTCTACTGGTGACTTGGGGGTGATTAAAGTTTATATTCGTGACGCCACCTGTGGTTTGCGGTTATTAAGCTGCCGCTGCTGTATGGGGCCTCCGGGGCTGATGTAATGGCAGCTTGGATGGTCCTGCTCTCCACAGGTGGATCGGTGCCCAGGAGCAACAGTTGGTGCTTGTAAGTGTCGATGTAGTGCCGGCGGAATAACTGAGGCAACTCCAGAGGGTGCAATTTCAAGGTGTTTACTCACAGTTCCTGGTAGGTGCACACTGGTGCCTCTGGACTGCTGAGACCCACTGTAAGCAACCTCCGCCAATCCTGGGTAGATCTGGGGGCAAAAGCCGGTACACCCCTCTATTGTGTCTCTTTCTCGGTCGTCTTCAAAGCCTCGCCTTTTATGGATGGACCTGGCTTGGCCTCCACCACAGCCTCCGGGCTGGGGGCTTGCCTAGTTGGTATTCTATCCCCTTTCCAGAGGTTCTGCTGTGGGCTGTAGCCCTGGGCGCGGGGCAGCTGCCCTGGGCCTCGGTTTTTGCCTTTGGATCTGATTTCGCGTCCTCCAGCTTCTAGGGACCGTCCCCTGTGTGCGGCCTGATCCCTTCACCTGTTGTCTTCGTAGAACAGGCCACTATCCTGAAAGCTGTCTGTGGCCCTGGAATCCCTTCTGTTCTACTTGGTGTCACCTTGACCTACTGGGTCCCAGGCTCTTCACCAGGAAGCGTCGCTTTCTTCTTCTTGCTCCTGACTGACTAGAGCTCTTTCCTACTGTCTTTCCTTCTCCTCTGCCTCCCACAGACCTCCTCACACTCCTTCCTTCTCTCTCTTCTCTCCCTTCTCTCTCACTTCATCTCACTCTCTCTCTGCCTCCCGCAGACTGACTAAACTCTGACCTTCCTTACTACTCTGCTCTTGGGTGGCTCCTCCCACCCCCCCATTTGCTAAGCTACCACCCTATGGGAGCAGGGATGGGTCTTACGGTCCCTCCCAGCATGCAGCATGGGAGGGTTGCTGCCACTGTCTCTGGTCCCTGTGTGTACCTAACAATGGTGTAGTGCAAATTTGCCTGTGGACCAGCGTACACCCCTTTCCTTACCCAGGATGGGACATCACACTGCTGGATTGGGTGCAATGTTCCTGTGGCGACGGAAGCCTCAGGGGCGCAACACTCCCCCACAGCGAATCCCAGCACGTCCTCGGGCTGAAAAACAACAAGAAATGGGGAAGAGATTGCAAAAGACATTTTTGTATATGCATATTAAACTTTAAAACTTTTCTTACCTTTATGGGAGGCACATATTCTTGAACGTTGCATAACATAAAATAATAAAACTTTAAAGTCTTTGGTGCCTTCCCACCAGAATTCTGGTAGGGGGCACAACAGGTGCAACTTTATACATTTTGGCTACAACAAGTCCAGTAGCCTGGTAGTCTGTTTAACTTTTCAACTTAGGGGGGGGGTTGAAAATTTACCAGCCACTAAGTCCAGTGGCCTGGTTAGAACATGACATTTAAATAAACACATATGACAGGGGACCACATTCCAGTCTAGTGGCCCGGTACACAAACAAGGGGGTGACATCTTTGCAAAGAACAAAGGGGCAGAACATTCAGGATGGGTGATGTCTTCAAAAAGAACAAGGGCAGCACAAAAGGGAAAATCTTCAGAAATGACGAGGGGCAGACAGGGTCTATTTAAAGTTCAGCTTCTTCTTTACTTTCGTTACATTCAGATGCTGGGATCCCGCTGCGTCAGGGCTCTGGGCAGCAGGTAGGCCATTGAGATCCTGGTCTGCATCTCCTGTGTGCTGGTTGATGGCCTGCTTCAGAGGGCTGCGGCCTGGGTGTGCTCTGCAGTGGGGCTGCTTGCATGCGTTGGACTGCTGGCTGAGGCGGTACTGCATGCTGGCATGGTGCGGTGCCACTCTGGCTCTTCTGGGGCTGCCTTCTCCCGCAAGATATGGACACTCAGGGCATACCAGCCATGGCTCCCCATCAGCCTTGTGTATTCCACCAGGTCGCCAGGCTTGACGTCGCGCCCTGGGTGGCCTCTGGTAAGGTGTTCTTCAATATCGCGGCGGGCAACAAACACGTCTTTGCCCAGGCCGGGCTCTCAGATAAAGCCCCAGCCTCCTTCCTGTCTGAAATCAATGATCTGGCCCCTTCTGACTGGGCCCTGGTATCCTTTGCGGGCCTGCCAGATTTTTGCCTTTGAGGCCAGGTTGGACGCCTCCATGGCCCTCCGCTTCTCTTCCCGGAGCTCCCGTTCCCGCTGCAATTGCTACAGCTGGCGGGCGTAGGCGATCTAAGTTGCAAGCGGGGTCGCGGCAGGGCGCAGGGGACGGACCAGTCCAAGGTCGCGGACCGGAGCAGCATCCCAGTTCACCCCAGGTGAGCGTGCAACTAGCAGGATGGTAGGAGGGCTTGGTAAGGGGCCCACTAGGCTATCTGGGCCCGCGGTGCTAAGGGCGTCTTCGCTCCCAGCGTCTGCTGCGCTCTCTCCGGCCGCAGAGCTATCGGCGGGGGTCTCATGCAGGCCTGCAGGAGAGCTCAGTGGTGTCACTTCGTAGCACCAGGGGCTTGGGCGGGCAAGGGGCAACATGCGGCTTACCCAGGTCCAGTACCGCGGCCTGTTCTTGGTGGCCCACGACTTCTGCTGCCACCTGGTTCTGCTCGGCACTCGCCCTCCGCTCTGCATTCTCCACCCGCCGACCCACTTCAGCCTGCAAGGCGCTTAACCTCCGGGTGAGGAGCTCGACTTCCTCTCTCAGGAAATCTAGTCCAGGTTCCAGCCTCTGGGTTGCCGGGGCATCTTGCTGCAGCTTCTCCGCCATGCTGCTTGCCTGGGGACCATTCACTGCTGGACTGCTCGGGTGCTCGACCACGCCACTCGGCTGCACCCTTTCCCCTTTTGGGGCCGAGGGCTGCACCAGCGCTTGGCGCCAGACTGGCACCCAGCCCATCACAGCCCGCACCGCTCCGCTCACGATCCAGTACATCTTCTTGGCCTGCTGGTCTGGCATTTAGACTTGTTCTGCCAGCCGGCCAGCTTTCCTAGGTGCCATTTCTCTCTCCTCCGCTCTGCATAGTGGGCACTGCTTCGCACTTCTCCAGCAAGACCAAGGGGGCGGGGCTTACTTTTGCGCCCTTTCTTCAGGCACGCCCCCCCTTCTTCCCGTGCTTTGCCAGCTGTAATGGCGGTGGTTTTTTCCCAGTAAAGCAGTCTTTAAACACAGTCCTTCAGACGCACAGTACCCGGTGGAGGCCAGGCACGTTATCCTGTTCACAGCGCCAAAGTTGACTCGCCCACCCCAGGGCTATGGGACACCCAATGCTGGGCCGGACTAGTCCGGGGGACGTCAGTGGTGGCTGGGCCCGACTCCGTACCCTGGTGGGGTCAATTAATATGGCTGGTGACTTGGGGGTGATTAAAGTTTATATTCGTGATGCCACCTGTGGTATGCGGCTATTAAGTCACCGCTGCTGTATGGGGCCTCCGGGGCTGATGTAATGGCAGCTTGGATGGTCCTGCTCCCCACAGGTGGAGCGGTGCCCCGGGGTAACAGTTGGTGCTTGTAAGTGTCGATGTAGTGCCGGCGGAATAACTGAGGCAACTCCAGAGGGTGCAATTTCAAGGTGTTTACTCACAGTTCCTGGTAGGTGCACACTGGTGCCTCTGGACTGCTGAGACCCACTGTAAGGGACCTCCACTGATCCTGGGTAGATCTGGGGGCAAAAGCCGGTACACCCCTCTATTGTGTCTCTTTCTCGGTCATCTTCTAAGCCTCGCCTTTTATGGATGGACCTGGCTTGGCCTGCACTATAGCCTCCAGGCCGGGGGCTTGCCTGGTTGGTATTCTACCCCTTTTCCAGAGGTTCTGCTGTGGGCTGTATCCCTGGGCGCGTGCAGCTGCCCTGGGCCTCGGTTTTTGCCTTTGGATCTGATTTCGCGTCCTCCAGCTTCTAGGGACCGTCCCCTGTGTGCGGCTTGATCCCTCCACCTGTTGTCTTCGTGGAACAGGCCACTAGCCTGAAAGCTGTCTGTGGTCCTGGAATCCCTTCTGTTCTACTTGGTGTCACCTGGACCTACTGGGTCCCAGGCTCTTCACCAGGAAGTGTCGCTTTCTTCTTCTTGCTCCTTACTGACTAGAGCTCTTTCCTACTGTCTTTCCTTCTCCTCTGCCTCCCGCAGACCTCCTCACACTCCTTCCTTCTCTCTCTTCTCTCCCTTCTCTCTCACTTCATCTCACTCTCTCTCTGCCTCCCGCAGACTGACTAAACTCTGACCTTCCTTACTACTCTGCTCTTGGGTGGCTCCTCCCACCCCCCAGTTGCTAAGCTACCACCCTATGAGAGCAGGGATGGGTCTTACGGCCCCTCCCAGCATGCAGCATGGGAGGGTTGCTGCCACTGTCCCTAGTCCCTGTGTGTGCCTAACAATGGTGTAGTGCAAATTTGTCTGTGGACCGGCGTTCACCCCTTTCCTTACCCAGGATGTCACATCACACCGCTGGATGGGGTGCAATGTTCCTGTGGCGACGGAAGCCTCAGGGGCGCCACACTCCGAGTTTCACTGATCTCATTCTCGGATCAGTTATTTTCACGGATATGAGAATCTATGAGTGCCCGTGCTTTTTGATAAATAAGTCTGGCAGCACATGGACATATCATGCAAATATGAGAATGTTGCCAAAAGTGATTTAACAAACAACAGCATAACTCAAAGTCATACAGTGCAGAATAAATATGTTCAAAAAATGACCTAACCCTGAAGATTCATCGTATCAGTTTTCTGTTGTTTCCTCTCTATCTGGTCAGACAATCATGCCGACATCTTCTAGCCCTCAGACGCACATACAGCTGAAGCAGGTGCTAAGGCCAGCGGACTCCCCGCACCCATGCCTGATCGCGGTTGCGATCCCTGCGATCACAATCATTATACCCCTTTGTATTTATGTGCTCTACATACATGTGTATACGATATGTATTTGCTATGTGTGTTCATTTGCTATGTGTGTATATAGATGTGTATGTATGCTGTGAATACATGCATGTGTGCTATGTTTGTGTATACCTTTATGCGTGCACCATCTGTGAGTATACATGTGAGTGCGTTATGTGTTTGTGTATCATACAGTGATCGTGTCACATACTGTGTGTATGTAGCATTCAAATTTATAAATCCTGGAAGCTAAGAAGAAAATTCATAGTATGTAAACATGTCGGCAATCGCCCAATGAACAAGCAAAATTCTACTCATTCATAGGGTGATTGGATTGTTTATGATGGAACAAAAATCAATGTTCTTAGCAACACATTGCCCTCTGCAAATGGTTGGTATGCTACTGATAACATGATACTATATGGGAAAGATTCTTCTAATAGTGATCATTCTGTGCCCATCATTCTTCCTAATCTTGTTCGGGAAACAATCCCCGTAGGACTTGAATATTGTCGATTGCTCTCATTTACCAGTCTGAACTTAATAACCCGAATTCCGCACTATTCACTACTCGCACGAATAGTATGGCATTCAGGTTATATAAGGACTTTTTCCCCATTGACTTGCATTGCACACACTATTTGGAATGAATGCACGAGTATTAGACAGTACTCATTATGAGTATAGCAAGTATGAATATTTAGATACTTGCGCAACCCTAAAGGGTGCTTTACATGCTGCGACATCGCTAGCGATTGCTAGTGATGTCGAGCGTGATAGCACCCGCCCCTGTCGTACGTGCGACATTTGGAGCTCGCTACTGTAGCGAACATTATCGCACCTCCTTGTCAGCGATGTCACTGTGACCGCTGAACAATCCCTCCCTCAAGGGGGAAGTGCATTCGGCGTCATAGCGACGTCACTGCGGCATCACTAAGTGGCCGTTCAATAGAAGCGGAGGGGCGGAGATGAGCAGGACGTAACATCCCGCCCACCTCCTTCCTTCCGTATTGCCGGTGGACGTAGGTAAGGAGATGTTCGTCGTTCCTGTGGTGTCACACATAGCGATGTGTGATGCCGCAGGCACGACGAACAACATCGTACCTGTGGCAGCAGCGATATTAAGGAAATGAGCGACGTGTCAACGATCACCGTTTTTGAACGATTGTTAATCGTCGCTCATTGGTGTCACATGCTGCGATGTCGCTACTGGTGCCGGATGTGCGTCACTAACGACGTGACCCCAAAGATATATCGGTAGCAATGTCGCAGAGTGTAAAGTACCCTTAATAGTTGTGTTTCATAAATTTGCCACAAAACTGATGACACAATCTTGCACCTATATTTTGGAGCATTTTTTGGTGACAAAGGTCACAGTTAGGCCATTCCTCCTTTCTTTTTGGCCATGCCTCTTTGTCAGGCAAGGCATATAAAGGGTATAAAATACAAACATAATAAGATACAAGTTATGAAAGATAATGTTTTGTCATATATATGAGCCAGTATTCAGACATATTTAGCCTTACCTCCACTGTTTAAGCTAAAGAGTCTATGCCAGTTAATTGTAGCATTGGGATTTGTGCCACATTCTAGAAGTGTAAGGGGTACTTCACACACAGCGAGATCGCTACTGAGATCGCTGCTGAGTCACGTTTTTTGTGACGCAGCAGTGACCTCATTAGCGATCTCGCTGTGTGTGACACTGAGCAGCGATCTGGCCCCTGCTGTGAGATTGCTGCTCGTTACACACAACCCTGGTTCATTTTTTTATTGTTGCTCTCCCGCTGATAAGCACACATCGCTGTGTGTGACAGCGAGAGAGCAACAATCCTGAATGTGCAGGGAGCAGGAGCCGGCGTCTGACAGCCTGCGGTAAGCTGTAACTAAGGTAAATATCGGGTAACCAAGGGGGTTACCCGATATTTACCTTTGTTACCAGCCTCCGCAGTTCTCATGCTGCCAGTGCCGGCTCTAGCTCCCTGCACACGCTAAGCTAAGTGGTGTGCGCTGGTAACTAAGGTAAACATCGGGTAACCATACCCGATGTTTACCTTAGTTACCAGTGTCCGCAGCTTCCAGACGTCGGCTCCGTGCAAGCGCAGCGTCACTTGCACGTCGCTGCTGGCTGGGGGCTGGTCACTGGTCGCTGGTGAGATATGCCTGTTTGACAGTTCACCAGCGACCATGTAGCGACGCAGCAGCGATCCTGACCAGGTCAGATCGCTGGTGGGATCGCTGCTGCGTTGCTAAAGTGTGACGGTACCCTAACTGCCAGACTCCATGCCACAATAGTTTATGTTAATGAGCTATTTAAGTTATTTGTAATTATCAAGATTAGTGTGTCACTAGAAGGGTACACTCACATAAGCGTTAAAAATGGACGAGTGCAATGCGAGAAAATCTTGTATTGCTCTCTAACCAATGTTAGTCAATGAGGGAGAGCCGATGGTCAGCTTTTCTTGCATCGAGAATCTGGATGCGAGAAAAGTCGCAGCATGCTTTGATTTTCTGCGAGAGCCGTATCACTCGCACCCATTCAAGTGAATGGGTGCGAGAGAAACATCGGACTGCACTCGGATGCTATCCAAGTGCAGTGCTATATACGCACAGGCTGACAATGGAGGAGATGGGGGGATTAACCCCTCCCTGTCCTCCGCAGTGCCTGCACTCAGCTTCGCAGCTGGGACCCGATCGCAAGATCCGGTCACAGTCGCATGACACTCGGCTCCCGCTTGCATCAGAGTCTGAGCCGAGGGTCATTAGCATATCGCATTTGATGCTGTCGCATCGGATGCCATACGCAAATGTGTCTCTGGCTGTAACATGAAACTACCGAGATTGGTGCCACTAATATTTTATGACTACTAAATATGTACCCTCATGGAGAAGACTATATGTGTTATGCTTGCCTGGCTCACTTCAGGTAGGCGAGTTTCAATCTGCCATGTTTATGGCTTTCAAAAGCATTTTTTGTTCTACCAGATGAGAGTTTGCTTTACACATGAGTTCCTATAGCAATTCATCCTGAAAATGTCTGAGGTTCTGAAGGGAATGCTCATTTTAGTTATAGCTTTTTTGTAAAGTTCTTTTATGCTTGCAATGGTTTTTTGTATGGAAACGTGGAGGTTTTTTTTTAAAGAATATCCAGAATTAAAACTAACACTTCAACCATTAAATTTTGATTGATATAATACCTTAGTTGCTGAGTAAACCTTTCCATAGCTCTCTTTAAGAGTGATTATGCTGTGTAGAATAAAAGTTTGCACAGCAGGTTTATCCAAAATATGCTTTGCAGCTCAGCGGTGGGAGTGACTTTGCCTTGATCAGCATGAATATTTCAATTTATAACCGTGTAGGGTTCTTATTTTCCATAAATCCTCATGTATCAAGTAGAAGGAGTTCCCTTCTGAATTGTTGATTCAAACTTGATGACCTAATAAATGTTGAAATTGTCCCTCCAGTGGGGAAGGAAACAAATTCTAGCGCCACCTATTGGAAGTAGCAATCCTAAAAGTCAAATGTGGCTATATAAACAAGCCTTTTCATAAGAATTAGGATTTATTTGCCAGATCAGAATCCCAATTTGCAGACGTTGATAAGTCACAAATTTGTGTCTTTAAAAAATGTGCTCTTTACCCACGATTGGTTTGATTGATTTGTCTTGATTAGTGTATCATTTGTATTTTGAGGAGCTATGTGCATTGGGGCATTGGATGGCTCAATTCATAACAAATAAGAATATTTATTCATTTATATAGTGCCATTAATTTCACAGCACTTTACATACATTGGCAACACTGTCCCATTGGGGATCTCAATCTAAACTCCCTATCTATATGTCTTTGGAGTATGGGAGGAAAGTGGAGGAAACCCACGTAAACTCAGGGAGGACATACAAACTCCTGGCAGATTTTGCCCTTGGTGGGATTTTAACCCAAGACCTCAGCGC
Organism: Anomaloglossus baeobatrachus; assembly: GCF_048569485.1. Classification (NCBI taxonomy): domain Eukaryota; kingdom Metazoa; phylum Chordata; class Amphibia; order Anura; family Aromobatidae; genus Anomaloglossus; species Anomaloglossus baeobatrachus. Next base: position 159,013,422 of record NC_134353.1, on the reverse strand, counting down.
TGCAAGACTGAAGTGCTAACCAGTGAGCCACTGTACAATCCAAAGACGTTAGCAATTTTATAAATCAGAAAAAAACAGAAAAGTATTGTAAGTGTAACCACTAAAACAACAGGGTTATTTGTGATTGTGAAGTCAGCAAAGAGAGGACTATCTATTTTTTGACCTCGTACATTCAGGGTTTGCTTTCTATATGATAGAAAATGGAAAGGTCGAGTTCCCAGGGTCAAAGGTTGTAGATAAAAACAATATCTTTATTAGTGATCTTTATTATAAGATTGCAATAATTGGGGGGAGACCTCCACATAACTAATGTATTTGAACGTCTAACATCTTCTTATGCCTATTGTGGATATGTTACACATTCGAAATGTGTGAGTTGTGTTGAGGTTTTCCCCCTTTAATGCAAAGTTTATTGATTTTAACAAAGACTACCAATATAGATAAAGTTTAAATCTAAAACATTTGGCCTCAGAAGCTGGACCTTTCTTTTTCTATAGTATTCTGATGAAATGATGTGCAGGGATGTGTCCTCTAGGTAACTGCATGGTTCTGAAATTTTGCACACTGCTAGGATGCTTCCATGCCGGTGACAAGATTAGATGGTCATGTGAGCACAAGACAGGTCTGACCTCAATCTAATCACCTATAATGAGAAAAGCCATGCACTCTTAGTCGGCATGTGACTGCATGTATTCAAATAGCATACTTACATTTCATGACCTTCCAATCTCACTGCTGGCACTGGAGAATCCTGACAGCAATGCAGTGGGTGTGCTGTGAGAATTCAGAAGTCTGCAGTCACATGGATAATTGCAGATTTTCATCACAAATTTGGACATTTGGACATAAATGCAACTTTAGTAATCTATAACATGTCAAATGGCACAATACTTTATTAACATAGCCATGTATCATGTAATCTTCAACTTATAGATTGTTACATGTGTACAGGATCAGAACCAATAACTGCACAAGAATACATCACCAGTACAACCAGCAGTGAAGAAATACAGCATTACAAACCTCATCAGTACAGAAATACATCACTGGAACACCCATCAGTACTAAAACACAGCTTTTCAACTCTAATCAGTACAGAAATCCATCACAAAAACCACCATCAGTACATGCTGCAGTCAGATCCCCCCCCTATACAGCATCTGTGATTGGTTGGATTCACATATACTGTTTGTGGGTCTATTGTGGTATAAAATAAATAAATATAATTGTCATGTGCCCCCTTCATCTATTGAAGCACAAATAAAGGCCACGACTACAGGCTACAGCCCCCAGCCATGCACTTATCTTGGTTGTGCATCAAAATGAGAGGAACTGCATGTGGCTATTTAAAAAAAAAAATGATTTAAATACATAATTTAAAAAAAGTGCAGTTCCCCCAATTTTGACACAAAGCCAAGAAAAAGCCCAACAGCTGGGGCTCAGGCTGAGGAGACCCATGCTTATTGGGTCCCCCCAGCATACAGCCACCCAGGATTGCCGCATTCATTAGATGTGACAGTCCCGGCACTTTACATGGCTCTTCCCGATTGCCCTGGTGTGGTGGCAATTGGGGTAATAAGGGGTTAATGGCAGCTCACAGCTGCTATTCAGCCCTAGATTAGTAATGAGACCCCCAATACTAATCTGTAAGTAAAAGTAAATAAACGCAAACACTGAAATAATACTTTTTTGTAATAAAAGACAAAAGAGCAGCCTATTTCAACACTTTATTAAACCCCAAAAGACCCAGGTCCGACGTTACCCACATGAGGTCCCACAACAATTTCAGCACTGAGGCATCTGGATTCATAGCAAGTGGCCCATAGAACATGACCGCACGCTGTAGCTTCAGGGAGAGGCTGAGCTGCAGCGATCAGCTGTAATTTTGGCCACAGCATTAGGTTCCAGCACACTCCACCTTTGACCACAGGTAACCTGACCTTAGGGGACCTCAATGAACTCTCACTGGGTTCACAGAGCTGCATCTCATGGCAAAATAAGGGTTTTTTTGCCAAGAGATGCAAGAAAATGCATCACTACTGCATGCGGTATGATGCGGTAGTGATGCAATTTTTTGCCAGGTGTAGAATAGGTGAAGGAATATGATGTAAAAATTTCAGCCCCAAATCTGCATCTCTTGGCAAAAAAATGCACAAAAATAGTTTTCACACTATTTAGATGTAGTTTTGCAAAAATTTGCACCTCCTGGAATAAATCTGCATCCAAATATACACCTCCTGGCAAAAAATTTGATCACTATTGCATCATGCCGCATCAGTGCAGGAATATGGTGTAAAAATGTTAGCACCAAATCTGCATTTCTTGGCAAAAAAATGCAATTTTCTGCCAGGAAATGTTGGTCTGTGAACTCAGTGAGAGTTCATTGAGGTCACCTGAGGTCAGGTTACCTGCGGTCACAAGTGGAGGGTCATGGAAATTTTCAGGTGTGGCCCTCACCGCGCTCATTCTCTGAATTTACAGTGTGCCGTCATGTTCTCTGGCTGTCCGCTGTGCCTATAAATATAGCAGAGCTGGAGTCGATGTGGGACCTCATTTATATTACGTCGGACCTGGGTCTTTTGGGGGTCAATAAAGTGGTGAAAAGGGGTGTTTTTAATATTATATTTAAAAAAAGGTATTTTTGGTGTTTGTGTGTATTTACTTTCATTTACAGATTAATAATGGGGAGTCTCGTTGTCACCTCCCATTACTAATCTAGGACTTAGTGGCAGCTTTGGGCTGTAATTAACCCCTTATTACCCAATTGCCACTGCACCAGGGCAATTGTAAAAAGCCAGGTAAAGTTCCAAGACTACCGCATCTAATGGATGAAACAATTCTGGGCGGCTGCAGGCTGCTATTTTTGGGCTGGGGTGGCCCAATAAGCAGTTAGAGAATACCAGCCTTGAGCTGATAGGCTTCATCATGGCTTGTTATCAAAATTGGGGGGACTGCATACCGTTTTTTTAAATCATTTAAATAATTAAAAAAAATGCCTCAAGCGTTATTCTTATTTTGATACACAGCCAAGTTAAACACATGGCTGGGGGCTGCAGCCTGTAACCATGGGCTTTATCTGTGCTGATATCAATAGGCGGGGACTCTATGCCAATTTATTTATTTATATTATACCACAATATGCAATGTGCAGACAGGGTGTGTAATCCCAACCAATCACAGACACTGTCTGGGGGCGGGATCCGACTGCAGTCAATCAGAGACACTGGTGGGTGGGGAAAGCAGTGAATTTGGATGAGAGACAATCAGCAGCCCAAAAAGTACAGCCGTGGGTGTAGTTACAACTGTGGGGAGACTCTGTAAGTATGTTGTGCTTTAACCATTTTATTTCCTTTTTTACAGTGATTTCCCTAGTCAATTACAGACATGCCAATACTTGACATGGCTGTGATGGGGCTGGGAGTTGGTTTTCTGCAAACACTTACCGAACATTCCTGACTTTTGAGCAAAGTGTTCAGTAAGCCGAGCCCGAACAAACCGGCTAAGGCTTGTAACGAAACTGAAATTCTTCCTTATAAATGATGTTTTTTCTGATCAGAGTCATTCTCTTACTTTTCTTCATCTTATCCATATGCTATGATGATTTTTCACATCTGCAGCTCATCTTTGTAGACTTACAACCTGTCCAGTTTTTTACCGAACATCCCAACACAGTGTCCTTAAAAATAGCAGCATTATTATAATGATCCCAAACATAAATATCTGCCCTACCCTAAGCCCGTAAATAAATAATTGTTCTCATAATGTTTCCTGCAAAAAATATTACCCATAGACTGTCCATCTTATTGAACATGCCCTCTACAATGTCCTTTCCTTTTCATACTAGACCTCCTCTTCACACTGGGTCCCGCCTATAGTTCCCAGTCCCCATAATGTTCCTTCTCATTACATGCTACCTCTTCGGCATACTGTCTCTTTCTTGCTACACTCTCTCTATACTGTCCTCCCCACTCTATTCTGTGGCCCCTCCCACTTTTCTCCATCCATACTGTCTCCTCACAGTATTCTCATCAATAGTCTCTTCATACATTTCCACCTCCCTCATACTGATTCCTCCCATATCTACCCCTGCTAACCATACTGTCATCTCACATATTTCTCTATTGCTCTCCATACTCTCTCCTCACACATCCCCCTGCTCTCAATAATTTTTCTGCACCCATCTCCCCTCAGTGCCCATACAGTGTTTGCACCCGTCCCACACCCTCAGTTCACATACTGTATCTTCAAATTTCTCCCTCCCATAGCTCCCCATATTATGGTCTCAATTTCCCTACTTTATACATCTGCTCTGACTCCCCATAGATTGTCCTGGAACCTCTCTCCCCCTTGCTCCCCATAATGTGCCATCAAATTTCTCCCCCTCAATTCCAATGTTGTGATCAAATTTCTCTCCCTCCCCTTCTCCCCATATGGTGTACTCAAATTCCCCCCACTAACCATATTGTGTCCTCAAGTTACTCACTATACAGTGTGATCAAATTTCTCTCCTCATCCTCACTCCCAATTCTGTGTCCTCCTACAGCTTCCCCTGACTCTCCATACAGTGTCCTCAATTTTCTTTCCCTCCCCTACTCCCCATAATGGGTCTTCAAATTTCTCCCCATCACTCCCCATACTGTGTCCTCAAATTTCTCCCCCTTTCACTTCCCATACTGTGTTCTCATTCATACCTCCCATTTCTCATACTGTTTCCACACCCTCATTCATCCCACCTCATTCCCCATACTGTGTCCACACCCATCTCACCCTCTCGCTCCCCATACTGTGTTCTCAAATTTCTATCCTTCCTCTGCTCTCATACTGTGTCCTCAAACGACACCCCTCATTTCTCAAGTTGTGTCCTTATAGCTCTTTCCTGCACTTCCCATACTGTGTACTCAATTTTTTTTCTCACCCTTTCTGCTCATAATGTGCCATAAAATTCTTTCCCCTTTTGGTGTCTTCAGCTCTTCTGGAGCTCATACTACAAATTCCTTCATGCCTTTGCGATGCTAGTGAATGACATCTGCAACGTGATCAAGTAATCTGCTGACAATGCCCTGACCCAGAAGTGCCAGCGGTCTGGGCTTCAGTTATACTTGCATCTGAAAAACAATTATATCTGAGTACAATTGATTGATTGCTCGGAGCTGATGTGCTGCATCTTTTCTGAGACAGACAGCTCATAAAACTACCAATTTCCAATCCAGGGGGCAGAAAAACACAGCCACCAGAGAAACACCTCAGCCCTACTGGCTGTCCCCAGGGAAAATGCTCCACTCTCCTCTCCCAAGATACGCCCCTGTTTGGGGTATTGGATTGCACTCACACCAATCTTAAACAATTAGGCAATGATCATCTGCTATTTTTTCTCATGCTGAATCTGCATGAGAAAAAAATTGCAGCATGCTCCAATTGGCAGCATATATTGGATTACACGCATCCATAGAAGTCAATGGGTGTATGTGAAACATCGGACTGCACTTGGATGACATTGGAGTGCAGTGCGAAATACATAGAAACAGGTAGTAGTGGAAAAAATAGAAAGATTAATCTCTCCATCTTCTCCGCACCTGTAATCTGACTCTCGCATGCTAGAGAATTTGATTGCAGTAACATGACACTTGGCTCACATTCGCAGCAAAATTGGAGCCGAGTGTCATTAGCATATTGCATCCGATGCTCTCGCTAATGGGAGCGAGGTCTAACAGTGCTGGTTTTATTTAGTTCAGCACTCTCTTGGCTGAATGCTGCACAAACACATTCTCCAAGTATTGGTGCATACACAGAAGGCAAAGACCAGAAGAAATACTGCTCTCTGGATACTGTTGGAATATGCAGGATTTCACCTGAGACAGCGCCGGCCCAAGTGAAGCCAGTGCAGTCAATCAAGGAGGAGCGTTGCAGATCTTAACAGCCTCAGTGACTAAAAGAAGGTGACCTGAACAGTAAAAAACTTGCCCATTATGCACTAAATATCATACTTCCATAACTATTATGTGAAGTGTGCTTATGTGGAAGTGGTGAATCTCACTGCCACACAATTACAGACAAAAAAATCCATTTACCTGTGGCCAAACATTTCTGTGCTCCAGGACACAACATAAACCACATGAAAGTTGTCATATTAAAAGGCAACTTCAGATCACAGAGCCATCGCAGGGTCTGGGAATACAAATTCATCACAATGTTTAACTCTGTGGACACAGGACTCAACCTCTCAGGAGGATTTATGACTCATTACACAATCTGAGAGGTCAGCTCCAGAGACTGAGGGCACCAGGCCTCTGATCCTACATGGATATTGGGACAATAAAACTCTCACACCACTAATCAAAGCTAATTAAGGATTCACTTTCCAAGCTCAGTGTTTGTTTATTTAAATGTCTTTTTAATATGCATCACTCTGCCCTGTTTTGTGTATATATTTGTGTTTCTTCAGATATTTTGTCATACCATGCCTGAGGAAGAGACCTGAGATGTCTCGAAAGCTTGCTTTATAAAATCATATTTTATTTTTATTTTAGTTAGCCATTAAAAGGTATCACAACTACAAAATTTTAATTTTGTTTCTCTCACTGAGAAAAATCAATCATTTTTCAACTGGCTAACATAGTACCAAAACCTTTTTCTTTTAAATAGATAGACTGGTAAAGAGGGAAGAGGACCCTGCCCTTGCGAGCTTATGTACCGCGCCGCGCTCGGCCACAGCCGAGCCGCTCGGACCCGATCTCGTTTCTGGTGGGTGGCTCGAGCTCCTCCCGGACCCAGGGGGGTAACGTAGCTCTGAAAGGGGGATGCTGGCGCTACGTGAGGGGTGGTGTTCGGTGGAGAGGTCCACGTCCGGGGCCGCGGTTGTTTGGGGATTAAGTTTGTGACGCCACCCACGGGTTGTGGTGAATGGATGGACACCACCGCTGCTGTTGACTAGGCTCCCGGGGACAGTGTTGCACAGCTTGGTGTTGACCCCTCCGTGGGTACGGGAATGATGGTTCTGGGGGCCCGAGGGAGATGCTGAGGCGGGGGAATGGATGCGTGCTGGCGTGTCGGTACAGTGCGGCGCGGTGCGCGGCCCGAAGGCACTGTTGTACTCACTATTACAGACACGCTGGAGTTTCTGGTAAACCAACAAGATGGTGGATGGTGCCTGCAGCCGGCTGCACTTTTCCCCTTTTCAGGTTGGTGGTTTCCGCCTTTCTCCTACACCTCACTTTTGGTAGAAATGATGACTCCTATGCCTGAGCAACGGTAGTCCGCTCCCTAGCCTTGTGTGTGCCGGTAGAGACCGTTTGCCCGCAGACGCTGGCCCATGGGATCTCGATGACTGGGCGGTGGCTCTCTATCCCTATGGTTGGGCTGTTGTCTTCAGTCGGGTCTTAGGTGGGAAAGGACCTAAAGTCCAGTCCTCAATCAGTGGATTTGACTCGGTCCAGTGGTTTCTGGGCCTCGTAATGGGTCTGAGTACCCCTCCTGGTGCTCCGGTTTTTAATCGGTTCCCTGGTTCGGTACTGGCGGGCCACTACCCGGTCCCGGTCCCTTACGGTTCCACCGGCTGTAATCCCAGCTCCTGCAGGCTAGAGATGAGCGAACCGGTTGCAGTTCGGCTCGAGCTTGGTTCGCCGAACGGAGGTCGCGTTTGAGTTCGGTTCAGCGAACCGGTTCGGCGAACCACTCGAACCCCATAGGAAACAATGGGAGGCAATCACAAACACATAAAAACACATTATAAATATACACATACAGTTAATAAACATTGTCACTATCGTGATGTCAAAATAGCCATGTGACCAGTCACGTGTCTGTTATCTCATTGGCTACAGACTGGTCACATGACTATGAAGCGTCAGGTAGTATCTGCGAGTGCATCTCTCCAGTACGCGATGATCGTTTATGTATCGCCGTGTACCGGCTCTGGCACGTGGTCGGGTTCCCGGTCTGCTTCCCCGTTCCATTATAAACCGGCTGCCACAGCCGGTCAATAACGGAGATCACCGTTGCTATAGCAACGCGCCTGTCAGTGGTGACGTTACTGCTCACAAGCAGCAGCTCCTTCCCACTCACGGAGTGAGAACAGTGCACGGGGAATAGCACTGCCTTCTTCCTATGCAGCGCTGCTGATGGAGCAGAGCTGCATGTGTTGAAGGAGGAAGAAGACAGAAGAGCCGGATCGTGGAGGGATGCGAGGGAGTAATAAACATGTAGTCTCTAATGTGTCTGTGTATTTATTTCTATTAAAGTATTTTTTCTCTGAGTGGTGTCTTTTTTTAACCATTTATTGGAGATTCTTAATGGCCGGGTCAAACTTGCCTGACATTAAGAATCTCTGGCTTAATACTAGCTAGTAAAACAAAGCCATTATTAACCCTTATTACCCAGCAAGCCACCGTCACCAGGGCTGTTGGAAGAGTTGGATACAGCGCCAGATGATGGCACTTCTATGAATGCGCCATTTTCTGGGGCGGCTGCGGACTGCAATTCGCAGCAGAGGGGCCCAGAAAGCTCAGGCCAACCTGTGCTGTAGATTCCAATCCCCAACTGCCTAGTTGTACCTGGCTGGACACAAAAATATGGCAAAGCCCATCACCTGGACTACCTGGCTAGTCCAGGGCGTCACATTCCCCCTTGGTTTAATGCAGACCGTCCGCGGGCTGCCCGTCCACCACCGGTTTATTTTTGTTGCTTTTAACTGAAAGTAATAGATATAACATATTTACAAGCATGATAAACTTTGTACAATTCAAGCATATTTTTAAATCTTCCCTCACGGGAGGCACATTCTTTAACCGTTGCAATATAAAACATTTTTATTAATAACGGGAACGGGACCAGGTCCTTCTGCTTGCCCACCCAAACAAACCTAGCCTTGATGCTGCCCCTAAGAAACGGGCAGCACCCTTTTTCCCCAGTCCAGGAACGGGCCCAGGTTGTGCTTTACGGGATGGGTACAGAGTTCCACACTCGGCTGTATCTCAGGGGCCCCATGTCCAGGGGACCCCCGGACCCGGAGGATCACCACTGGTTCCATTGGTGACGGGGCCTCAGCCATCACTTTCCCACAGGCCCATCCTCCAATCCGCCTCTCCAGAGGCTGTGAAGAGGAACAGGCCGGTCCAGGAATTATTTACAAGCCCAAAAGTTTTTGGGTGGCCTGCAAGTTCTCAGCCGTGTCCTTTTTAAAATGGGCCAAATTAACAAAGTCCCAATGGGGACGGGCAGTATGGTCCCAATGGGGACTTTTCAACTTGGTAGCTGGGATCCGCTACCTTTACTCATCATCTTCATATTCCTCCTCCACTGTGACTTCAGAGCTATACGGTGGGGGAGGGGACTGGGGCCGCCTGGGAACACTGCGGCTCTCCCTCTTCTACATGTCAAGGGCGAACCAGCCCCTCTCCCCGCACTGTCAGGTGTACGTGACCAGCTCACCGGGTACTAGGTCACGATCTGGGTGACCCACTGGAAGATGGGGGTAAACATCCCTCCTGGAGAAAAAGATCTCGGCCACCAGGCCGGGCTTGAAAATGGACCCCCATCCACGGCGGGGGTCAAACTGGCAAACTGGCATACTTTGCCTTCGTACTTCGGGCCCCGCACCCGATAGGTAGTGCTGCATAGGGTCTCTTTCTCCTTAATGGTCCGGGCCAGCACCTCCGCCTTCTGCCTCTCACGGGCCGCGATCTCCCGGCCCAGCTTGTTTTGCTGCCGCTCCCAGTACAGAGCGTATGCCTGCTCCCTCTGCGCAGGGGTTGGGCCCAGCCAGAGTTCCCCTGTGCCGGCTATGACTGGCACCTTCTGTGCTGGGGAACCCCGCTGTGTCGTGGCCTGCTGTGCTGCCTTGCAGTGGCAACCCCGCGACGCCTCAGCCAAGGCCTTGGATCTAGGAATAGCCAGCGCTACCCGCTGGGCCTCCTTCTGGCCGGGATCCACCTCCATCTTGGCCGGGCGGACTGCCAGGGCCTTGGGCTGCTGGGGCGCGGTCACTTCAGGGACTGGCGGGACCACATCGAGAGTGGGCATCTCCCGGGAACTAAGCTTCCAGGGAAGTGGGATTGATGCAGGCCGAACAAGTGGCCGTCCGCGGGCTGCCTCCCCAGGTGGGTTCTCACAGGCGGACGGGACGGAGTCCACTGCTGGTGTCGGGGGCAGTGGACCGAGCGGAGGAGCAGCGGCAACTGGAATGGGCAGTGAGGGAAGCCACATGGAGAGCAGGGGCAGACCGGGTCCCTCAGCCGCAGCGGCCGGTCCCACGGGGACATAGTGGCATGGGTCGCTTACCCGCTCTCCAAAGTTTGCCTCCACTTCTTACACCCGCACGGCCGCGGCTATCTCCTCCATCTCGGCCACCCATCGTTCCATCAGGAACCGCACCTGGGCTTGCAAGCGGAAAGACATCAGGGTCGTCCGGGCTTCCACCCACGCCGCTGTTACAGGTGCGGGCTCCGGGAATTCTGGCTTGCCGGATGGGGCGGACATGGTGCGCGGTCGGGGTCCAGGAACCAGACGGGAGGCAGAGTCCTGGAGTCCCTGCCCTTTATCCCTTCGGTCAAATGGGATAGGGTCCTTACCCGCCCCCCTTGGTCTTTTCGGGGCACTCTGCTTTCTTTCTGCACCGCTCTGTTCTCAGGGGGCGGGGCTTCACTTTTGCGCCTTTTTCCTTGGAGAAGATGGCTTTGGCGGGAAACTTCGCGCCACTGGATAGTGACAAGATGGCGGATTCTGCAATTTTTCAACGGGACTCCGCTGACGATAACTTCAAGGCACACTTCCACAGGTAAATGGATGGGTTCTATCCTGTTCGTGATGCCAGAAGAGCGGATGTGTACAGCCCCGCGCTCGGCCACAGCCGAGCCGCTTGGACCCAGGCTCGTTTCTGGTGGGTGACTCGAGCTCCTCCCGGACCCACGGGGGTCACGTCTCTCTGAAAGGGGGATGCTGGCGCTACGTGAGGGTTGTTGTTCGGTGGAGAGGTCCACGGCCGGGGATGGTGTTGCGCAGCTTGGTGTTGACCCCTCCGTGGGTACGTAGATGATAGTCCCGGGGGCCCGAGGGAGGTGCTAAGGCGGGGGAATGGATGCATGCTGGCGTGTCGGTACGGTGCGGCGTGGTGTGCGGCCCGAAGGCACTGTTGTACTCACTATTACAGACACGCTGGAGTCTCTGGTAAACCAAACAAGATGGTGGATGGTGCCCGCAGCCGGCTGCGCTTTTCCCCTTTTCAGGTTGGTGGTTTCCGCCTTTCTCCTGCACCTCACTTTTGGTAGAAATGATGACTCCTAAGCCTAAGCAACGGTAGTCCGCTCCCCAGCCTTGTGTGTTCCGGTAGAGCCCGTTTGCCCGCAGACGCTGGCCCATGGGATTTCGATGACTGGGCGGTGGCTTTCTATCCCTATGGTTGGGCTGTTGTCTTCAGTCGGGTCTTAGGTGGGAAAGGACCTAAAGTCCAGTCATCAATCAGTGGATTTGACTCGGTCCAGTGGTTTCTGGGCCTCGTACTGGGTCTGAGTACCCCTCCTGGTGCTCCGGTTTTTAATCGGTTCCCTGGTTCGGTACCGGCGGGCCACTACCCGGTCCCGATCCCTTACGGTTCCACCGGCTGTAATCCCAGCTCCTGCAGGCTAGAGATGAGCGAACCGGTCACAGTTCGGCTCGATCTTGGTTCGCCGAACGGAGGTCGCGTTCGAGTTCGGTTCGGCGAACCGGTTCTACCGTAAGGGACCAGGACCACTACCTGGTCCTGGTCCCTTACGGTTCCACTGGCTGTAATCCCAGCTACTTCAGGCGGCCACCACTGTCTGCCTCCTTGCCACTGTACTAGGGCAATGACCCCGGCACCGGTCAGTGTTGACGCTGCAGACCTGACACTTCAGGCCTGCTGCACTTGAACTTGACTCCACTCCGAACTGACCAAACTCAACTCTCAACTGTTTCCTGTCTCAGGCTCTCCGGACTCCTAGGTGGGCATGGCCAACCGCCTGGCTCCGCCCCCTGGTGTGACCATTGAACACTGAGAGAGGTGACGAGGGTTTTGTAGGTTGGCTGCTGTCACCTTATTAAGGGGTGCAGGTGTTTGTGTAAGGGCCTACCTGTGACTACCTGGGTAGTCCAGGGTGTCACACTTACATTCTATAAGTAGCTTGATTACTTATGTAGACATTTTATTACAAACTTTATTTACACTAATGAAGAGATTACAGATTAAAGGTAAAAGGTATCAAGATGATCACATCACTAAATATGTGATCACTAGATATTTGTCCTTATCTTATTAGTCCTCATAAGTAGTGATGAGACCATGGATATTCAAGTTTGTTGTACCAGCATGAACTAAAAAAACAAAAATCGGGCTTGGCAGCTGAACTTGACCATAGATACCGAATCCCATATAAGTCTAAGGGACCCAAACCTATTTGTTACAAAATGGTGATAGTAAGGGCTAGGAGGGCTGCAAAAGAAAAAAAAACAAGGAATAAAGCAAGACAGTTATCCTTACTGACATTCCAGGCAGCTGTAACACTGCTTCTGGGTCCGATGATTAGCTCTCATGCATAGTCACTGCTTTCCCCACCCACCATCTGTCCCGGCATCTGTGATTTGTTGCAGTCAGACCCCGCCCCCACCCTCTGGGAAGGTGTCTGCGATTGGTTCGAATCACACCCTCTGTTTGTGTCCCAATAGTGGTGTAAAAAGAAATAAATAAAATGATGTAGGGTCCCTCATATATTCATACCCAGTGCAGGTAAAGCAGATGCATAAAGGCTGCAGCTCTCAGCCATGTGCGTTATCTTGGCTGTGTATTAAAATAGAAGGAACCCCATGCAACTTTTTTCATTGTTTTAATAATTTTAAAAAGATGACATGCGGTTCCCCCATATGTAATTTTGATACCCAGCCAATATAAAGCTGACAGCTGGGGGAAAGTATTCTCAGCCTCTGAGGGCCCATGGTTATTAGGCCCCCCCAACCTAAAAATAGCAGCCCGCAGCCACCCAGAATTGTCACATCTATTAGATTTGACAGTCCCAAAACTTTACCAGGCTGATTCCGATTGCTCTAGTGTTGTGGCAATCGGGGTAATATCGGGGGTTAATGGCAGCTATGATTTCTCAAAAATCACAGCTGCCACTAAGCTCTAGAAAAGTAATGTAGAGGTGTCTATGACACCCCCATTACTAATCCTGTAAGTAAAAAAAATGAACATAACACACAGAGAAAAATCATCTATTTAAAAAAATAAACTCGTCTTTATTCAATTTATTAACCCCCAAACATCCAGGTCCAATGTAATCCACCCCACAATGTCCCACAATGATCCTGGCTCTGCAACATATTGAAGTCACAAAGCACGGACACATTACAGAACATGACCACCCACTGCGGCTTCAGGCAGACACTGAGTGATCTACAGCTGTTAAGGTGGTGTCACACATAGCGACGCAGCAGCGATCACGACCAGCGATCTGATCTTATCAGGATCGCTGCTGCGTCGTTACATGGTAGCTGGTGGGCTGTCAAACAGGCAGATCTCACCAGCGACCAATGACCAGTTACCAGCCCCCAGCCAGCAGCGACGCGTGGAAGCGTAACTAAGGTAAATATCGGGTAACCAAGGAAAGCACTTCTCTTGGTTACCCGATATTTACCTTAGTTACTAGCGTTCGCCACTCTCACGCTGCCAGTGCCAGCTCCCTGTTCCCTGCACTCCTAGCCAGAGTACACATCGGGCTAATTACCCGATGTGTACTCCAGCTACATGTGCAGGGAGCAGGGAGCCGGCACTGGCAGCCTGAGAGCACACCGCTTAGCGCTGGCTCCCTGCACTCCTAACCAGAGTACACATCGGGTTAGTTACCCGATGTGTACTCCAGCTACGTATGCACGGAGCAGGGAGCCGGCACTGGCAGCGTGAGAGCGGCAGATGCTAGTAACTAAGGTAAATATCGGGTAACCAAGGAAAGGGCTTCTTGGTTACCCGATGTTTACCGTGGATACAGCTTACCGCATCTGCCAGACGCCGGCTCTCTGCTCCCTGCTCGCTTCAGTTCGACGCTCTCTCGCTGTCACACACAGTGATGTGTGCTTCACAGTGGGAGAGCAACGTCCAAAAACTGAAGCAGGACATTCAGCAACGACCGGTGACCTCACAGCAGGGGCCAGGTCGTTGCTGGATGTAACACACAGCGACAGGGACGGGACGTCGCTGCTACGTCACAGAAAATTGTGACTTAGCGGCGACGTCGTTGTCGTCGTCGCTATGTGTGACACCACCTTTAGAGTTGACGTCACTGAGTTTACCTGCAGTTTCAGCTGGAAGTTCATATGGTATCTCCCCTGTGAACGTAGGTAAACAGTCATCCTAGGTAAACTCATTAAACTCAATGAGACCTGCATCTCCTGGCAGAAAACGGTGTTTTTTTAGCCAAAAGATACAGATTTGGTGCTGGAGTTCCTGCACCGATACTGCATCTCGTGAGAAAAAAAACACCTCAAAACTGCATCACATTTTGATCCGGGTTTTTTGCCAGTAGATGCAGATTTGGTGCAGGAATTTGATATATAAATTCCAGCACCAAATCTTCATCTCCTTGGTTTTGATGACATTTTGGTGCAGTTTTCTTCCAGGAGAAGCTAGTTTGGTGCAACAATCTATACACCCAATTCCTTCACCAAATCTGCATCTTCTTGCAAAAAAAGCTTCAAAATGCAAAGTGGTTTTGATGCAGTTATTTGCAAGGATATGCAGATTTGGTGAAGGAATTTGGTGTATAGATTGGTGCACCAAACTTGCATCTCCTGGAAGAAAACCGCACCAAAATGTCATCAAAACCAAGGACATGCAGATTTGGTGCAGGTATTTGGTGTATAAATTTCAGCACCAAAGCTGCATCTCCTGACAAAAAAAATTCAACACAGTTTAGGTGTGATTTTCTGCCTGGAGATGCAAATTTGGTGCTAAAATGTCTTCTCCAGATTTCTGCACCAAATTTGCATCTCCTGCCAAAAAACTGCACCAAAACTGCTTCAAAACCGCATTTTTTTGTGTGGTTTTATGCTCAGAAATGCAAATTTATTGCTGGCAAAGTTCTGCACCAAATATGCATCTACTGGCAAAAAAAAACACAAATCAAAACTGCATCACGTTTTAATGCATTCTTCTGCCAGTCGACGCAGAAGTGGTAAAGGAATTTGGTGTATAAATTCTAGCACAAAACCTGCATCTCTTGTCAATAGAAGTGCGGTTTTCTGCCAAGAGATGCATGTCTCATTGAACTTAATGACCTGAAGTGAAGCCACTGAGTTCAATGAGTTCACCTGAGATGAGTTTATCTGCAGTCATAGTTAGTGTACCGTGAACCTCCAGTTGTGACCACAGGTAAACTAAATTATGTCACCGCTCACCTTTGCAGCTCAGTTAATGTCTGCCTGAAGCCGCAGTGGGCGGTCACGTACTTCAATGTGCCCGTGTGCTGTGACATGAGTATGTAGCAGAGCATTGTCATGTGACATCATGATGTGAATTATGTTGGACCTCGGTGTTTTAGGGATTAATAATTTCTTCAATGTTTTCCTGTGGTAACAAGTGTTAATTTCTCTGTGGACTGCCGTACTAATCACTTGCCACAAGAGTTCACTGTTTCCTTTTTACTCTATTAGGTTCTCATTTGGAAAGGATAGTCTTAACCCCTTCACTCCTGGGGGATTTTCCATTTTTTTTGTTTTCGTGTTTTCCTTCACTTCTTCCAAGAACCATAACTTTTTTATTTTTTCATTAATATAGGCATATGAGGGCTTGTTTTTTGTGGGATGAGTTGTACTTTTGAACAACACCATTCATTCTGCCCCATATTGTAATGGAAAATGGGAGAAAAATTCCAAGTGTGGTGAAACTGCAAAAAATTGTTTTGGGGATTTTTTTTTACCATGTTCACTTTTTTGAAAACTGACCTAGCATTATGATTTGTCAGGTCGTTATGAGTTTGTAGATATCAAACATGTATAGTTTTACTTTCATCAAAGTGGTGAAACAAATTCCGAATTTTGTAAAAACCAAAAAAAAAAAAAAGAATTGTGCTTTTGTCACCATTTTCTGAGACCTGTAGCATTCCCGTTTTTCGGGATTTGGTGTCAGTGATGATTTAGTTTTGCATCTTGAGCTGTCATTTTTAATTATGTGTAGATGCGTTACTTTTATCGTCTGTTAATGCATTTTAATGAAATGTTGAGGCGAACAAAAAAAAGCTCAATTTTGGCATTTGGAATTTATTTCTATCCACTCTGTGTAACAATCAGATTAATTGAGTCCATATTTTGATAGATCTGGCATTTCTGAATACATTGAAACCAAATATATGTTTTTTTATTTTTATTGTTTTATTGTCAATAGGGCAAAAAGGGATGATTTGAACTTTTAGGGCTGTTTTCAATATTTTTTTTACATTTTATATTCATTTTACTAGTCCCCCTAAGGGAAATTATGGCTGCAGTGTCTGATTGCTTCTCCTGATAAGAGCCATCGCTTTGATCAGGAGAAATGCTGTGTAATTGTCAGTGTCGGTGCTCTACCAGCATTCACAGGAAACACATCATGTCAGCAACAGGGGTCATCCTCTGACCCACGTTATTATGCCAACCCATTGGCGCCTTGTGGTCGCATTATGAGGCCGCCGATGGTGGGAGGGAATGGCGCATTCCCTGCCAGAGTGCTTTATATTATGCATTCAGAGTTTGACAGTGCAATCTAAGGAGTCAACAGACGAGGGTGGATTGGAGATTCAACCGCCCCTATTAGCTGCATGTGTCTGCTGATCAGATTAGCAAACAAGTGCAGGGAATAATGCGGCTCGCCACGCTAACCCATATTAAAGGGACATACACGGCCAAGGACATACCAATATGTCCTTGGTCATGAAGGGGTTAATATTGATAGAGACCAGAGTGAGTCAGTTTATGTTTCAAAGTCAGTGTGGTGTAATGATTGAATAATGCAGGATTAAAGGATACCTACAGAAAGAAGACAAGTGTTATGTTTGTGTGGCAAGTACATGGTAACAAATCATAGCAAGTTGGCAACAGAGATCTAAAATACAGGCAAATGGGTGATAATTGATAGTAAGAGACTTTTGTGGGAGTGACTATAATTGTTGGCCAGTCATGGGGGACCTTAGGAAGGAAGAGGATCTGATCAGCTGAGTACACAAGAATAGGGAAGTGACTCCAGGGGCAGCTTTTGTAAGGGAACATAGCCAGTAGTCTAGGTACAGGTACCAGACAGATGGAAGTACAGTGCATCTGTTCTGCCTGTGTAACGTTCAAAAGTGAAGTGTCTTCACTTGATCCCATTATGTATGTGACTCTGTATTATGCAGAAGAGAGCTTCAAGTGTAACACCTGCTACCCTTTGTACGTAAGTGTATTCTTATGTAAAAAGGACTCTGTACAAACCTGTCTGGCTTCCTCATCTTGGGGATAAAAGGGTCTGGCGTCGCACAGAGTATATCAGGGTTGTCCCTGAAGGTGTCTACAGTGGTAATAGTACCACCACATCCACACATACCCAGGAATCCCATCTTTCTATAGCATGCTGGAAAGCGTGGCAAAGCGAGTCACACTTCTACCACCCAGCGGCCCGTTACACCAGGACTGAATGTGGACAGCTTCAATTTTACAAAACTTGAGCTGGAATGATGCCATGCCAATAAATCTTTAATAATCAGAAGTGAAAGTCTTATTGATCTTGTTTGTTTGGTGAACTGTATAGAAATGAGCCTGTGACAAGAATGCCAGCTTAATTAGTAGGCTATCTTCGAACTGTCAATGATAGGTATAAATCAAGTAATGTAGTAAAATATATATATAAATATATATATATATGAGAAAATGACACAGTGAGTGAATAGGGCATCTTTCCTGCAGTGACATGATTTGTATAGCCTTAATTACAACTTAGGTCAAGCATCAATCTTTGCTTCCTCCCTCCTACCGACAATGAAGTGGAAAGTGCAGTTTTAACAGACAGAAAAAGAGCTTATCACAGAAACAAACCTTTCAGGCGAATTTCATGAGGGCAGCCAGGGGGCATCAAAGTCACAGTCCTATTTAGACAGATCTGAGATACTGTATTTCTCTCTCTCACACTGCATCCTCTTTTTTCCTTTTTTTCATTCTCGTTACATACTACGCTGACAATCCTTTGTGCAGCTATCGATATCTGGGAAATATTGATGTTTCACCATGTTACGTATATTGTCACCATAGTGAATTGTTCTGTGGAAGGGTTTCTAACTCAGTCCAGATCAATGCAACCTTGAAGTTACTTGTAAATTCTTCAGTGTAGCTGGAAACCGCAATCAATCTTTGAATACTTTGGGGGTCATTTGTCAAGGTATGCCAGGTATGAAAACACTGCATTGACTGCAACAACTGTTCACTGCCCGAGTGAGGCTGAAAAATTAGGTCAAAAATTTGTCCTGAGTTCCGAATGAACAATTCTTTTCCATCCTCATGAAACAGATGAAACTCACCTAGAAACATCGTAAGAAGATCTACCTAAGCAGTTTATGTTGATTAGTTACCATTTTTTACTTTTAATAGTCCTGCTTGATCTTTTATTTTACTATAAATCAGAGTTAAACCAATCTTTTGAGTAATCTTTTGATTAATTTTGTTAATTGAATTGCAATTACTTTAACTGACCTGAAAAGATGTGTATCACAATTTGAGGTTTCCTAGGCTTGTTTCCAACTGAATTCAAGCTCTTTTATACAAACTCACCCATAGTAATATCAATGTGACTGCAACATAGACAGCAATGGCTAAATTATTTCGTACCATTTCCCACCACTGTGTTGTATCATTTATTCAGTGTTTTATGGAGGGGTTTTTTTTTTCCTATCTTGCTAAGCTGTGAGCACTGAGCAGGGACTCCTATCACTATCTGGATTCACCCCAAAATGGCAGATGCATTCCATGCCTTTACTTTTATACATGCTATTATAATCCCTACTGACTATGCTATACCATATGATCTGATCAATCAAATACATTAAAGAAAAGCTCGATCAAGCTCAAGGTAATTTGAGCTTTCTCTGGCTGATGCAAACTTCTGCTTTGTGTATAATTTCACCTGTATTTTTGATGATTTCAGCTTCAATAGCAAACCATCTAAACTGACATCGCAAGCAAGAAGAGCACTATTCAGAAAAGCAACCATGAGGCTCATTGTGATTCTGGAACTGCAGAGATCCACAGCTCAGTTGGAAGAAGGTGCTCTGGTCAGATGAGAACAAAGTAGAACTTTGGGGCTTAATGCCAAATGCTTTGGGTTACAGGAAACCAATACTGAATATAACCCTAGAAAACACATTCACTAACAAGGCAGGTTCCAATCAGAATAGTCCTTGGTTGACCATAGAAGTTGAGTGCACCGACTCAGCGTCATATCCAAAGGTTGTCTTTTCAAAATAGACATACAAGGGATGCCAGCTTTGCTGTATAGGTTAAAGGTGGGGGGTCAGCCTTTCAGTGCTCAGACAATACGCAATACACTGTATGAATTTGATCTGCATGGCTGATTCACAAGAAGAAGAAATAATTTGCTGAAGACAAGCAAACTAAGGGCATGGATTACTGGAACCATGTCCTGTGGTCTGAAGAAACCAAGATAAATGTATCTGGTTCAGATGGTGTCTAGTGTTTGTGGCAGGGAAAATATGAAGAGTACAATGACAAGTGTATCTTGCCCACAATCAAGCATGTTGGTAGGAGTGTCATAGTTTGGGTCTGCATGCATGCTGCCATATGTGGGCAGCTATTTAGAATTCACACAAACTTTACACTGTTATACAAGCTGAACACTGACTACTTTGCATTGCATTGAGGTGTCATATTTTCAGCGTTGTCCCATAAAAAGTTATAATAAAAGATTTACAAAAATGTTAGGGGCGTACTATAAATATAGGGCAATCCTAGAGGAAAATCTATTAGAGAGAAGGTATGCGCACCAGTGACTATGCAAGGGGAATACATGTAATAGCAGAAACTGCTGTGTGAATACTGGCCTGAAAAATACAATAGCTATATGCAAAAAATGAAAAAATGACAATGGAATCTGCATTGCTGCTATCAAATATGAATAAAGAGAAATTTAGCTATTGAATTTATCAATGCAACAGAGCCCCAAAATCGTGAAGAGGTTTTGGGGCTCTATTGCATTGATCAATTCAATAGCTAAATTTCTCTTTATTCATATTTCATAGCAGCAATGCAGATTCTATTGTCATTTTTTCATTTTTGCATATGGCTATTGTATTTTTTAGGCCAGTATTCACACAGCAGTTTCTGCTATTACATATATTCCCCTTGCATAGTCACTGGTGTGCATACCTTCTCTCCATATAGTGAATTTTTTTAGCTTTTTGCACCCAGTTTAGACTAAGGCGGGCTTTGCACACTACGACATCGCAGGTGCGATGTCGGTGGGGTCAAATTGAAAATGACGCACTTCCGGCATCGCATGCGACATCGTAGTGTGTAAAGGCTCGATGATACGATTAACGAGCGCAAAAGCGTCGTAATCGTATCATCGGTGCAGCGTCGGCGTAATCCATAATTACGCTGACGCAACAGTCCGATGTTGCTCCTCGCTCCTGTGGCAGCACACATCGCTGTGTGTGAAGCCGCAGGAGCGAGGAACATCTCCTACCGGCGTCACTGCGGCTTCCGTAGGATATGCGGAAGGAAGGAGGTGGGCGGGATGTTAACATCCCGCTCATCTCCGCCCCTCTGCTCCTATTGGCCGCCTGCCGTGTGACGTCGCTGTGACGCCACACGACCCGCCCCCTTAATAAGGAGGCGGGTCGCCGGCCAGAGCGACGGTCGCAGGACAGGTGAGTCCATGTGAAGCTGCCGTAGCGATAATGTTCGCTACGGCAGCTATCACAAGGATATCGCAGTTGCGACAGGGGCGGGCACTATTGCGCTCGGCATCGCAGCATCGGCCTGCGATGTCGCAGCGTGCAAAGTGCCCCTTAGAATGATGTTCCAAATGTTATTTCTTTATTTGAAAACCTATTAGAGGCTGAAAAATACTTGAGACTGGGACTTAAAGTGAACCAATCACCAGGATTTTTGTATATAACCTAAAGCCAGTGTTGTACTGGCACTATCAGGCTGGCCAAGGATCCATATCTTTATGTACTGGCTGTTTGTATTAATTTATATGAAGTAAGTATCCATGCAAGAATTACCCATACATGTACTATGGTTACAAGGTTTTTCCACTTTTAGATACTTTAACCCCCAAAATTTCCTGTAATGTAAAATAACAAATGACTAGTAGCACTCACTTTTATTGGATCCAGCACTGGCTCTCTGCTGCTGTCCTAGTCTTATTATTTGATCTGCAGCACTGATGTCACATTTACAGCGCATATCACCATGGTTTGTAACCACAAAATTTAAATTGTAAAAATAAAACACTAACATAAACCCAAAATGGTGTATATACAATAGTATGTCTTGCAAAAATTAAAGGGGAAAGGGGCCATGAATTTTTTTTTTATATAGAATATGTCTTTCAGATATTTCATATATTTTTATCTTTCTTAAAATACATAATTAAATACTACTCTCTAAATGAAGTGGAATGGATTTGTGAAGCTTTTGTTCATTACATAGACTGGAATGTATTCAGACTTAGCAACCCTCTGATTTACTCGAGAGTGTGTAGGTTGTTACAGTAAAATTGTACTTTTATAGTCATGCTATGACAAAACACTACACACAGATATGTTAAGGAAGATCTCCAGGTCTACAAGATCAAAACTCTTGACAGATGGGACCTTTAATATTGTACAGGTGTCTGAAAATACCCAACCTTTCCCTTAATGAGACAAAATATCTTGGCACGTGCTCACAATCCTTATCACCTTACATAGCAAAGGAGAAACATCTGAACCTTAGGTTGTTTTGTCTTTTATGTTTGTCAAAGTTGTTTTCTGTAAGGAAACCTTGTACAAATTCATATCACATTTGTGCATATATTAGGAGGCAAATGTGAGATGAAGCTTTCCTTGTTGGGCGGCATGGTGGCTCAGTGGTTGGCAGCGCTGGGGTCCAAGGACAACATCTACTCGGAGTTTGTATGTTCTCCCCGTGTTTGCGTGGCTTTCCTCTGGGTTCTCTGGTTTCCTCCCATACTCCAAAGACATACAGATAGGGAATAGTGATGGGCAAACCCGAACTGTAACGTTCGGGGTTCGTACCAAACACATAGTGTTCCTGCACACTATCCCGAATGCGAGCTTTCCTGGGAAGCTTGTGTTACAGTTCGGGTCCAGTTCAGGTCCGTGGGCTGTAAAAAAAAGCATATTATTAAAAAACATTCTGATTATACTTACAGGTCCCGCGACACATCCTGCAGACCCGCTCAGACGCTGCCTCCTGGCCATTTCTGCTTCTGTGTCCAATCATTGCTGCGGCTCAGGGTAACCACCACTGACTAAAGGATCTTCCATGATGTCATAGCCATGTGACCAGTCTGGTGTGAATGTTGTACAGACATTGGCTTACAGATTGGTCACATGGCTATGACGTCAACGAAGATCCTGTTAACTTCCGGGGGTATGCATTGCACTTCTAGTCACTCAGCAGTCTTTGGCTGTTTTTGGCCGTGATCGCGGTAAAGTCAGGGTTCACCCAAGTCCATGGCTCATGAACTCCGGTGAACTTTGACTGTCACTGTGCGAGTGTTGCATCACATCACCCGGAACAGCACCCATTCTCCAGACAGGAGTGGGTTGACTCCATTTATTTCCATGCAGCTGAACTGCCCCTGTCCGGAGAGTGATAGGCTGTGCGGGGTGCTGCAATGCAAGAATGCACAAGTCATATGCAAGTGGAATCATACCCTCAGTGTCAGCCTGCTTCTCGCTCTTCATAGTGCGATGAAGTAGAGCTGACATGGTTTTCCCTGCTTCTTGCTCTGTATATGTCTGCACAGAGCAATGAAGCAGAGCTGACATGGCTCTCCCTGCTTCTCTCTCTGAAGAGACACTTATCTGTACAGAGTGATGAAGCAGAGCTAAGATTGCTCTCTCTACTTCTTGCTCTGTATAGACACTTGTCTTTACAGAGCGATGAAGCAGAGCACATGGTTACTGTGCGAGTCTCGCATTGGTATCCCAATGTATCATGTATTTTCATGCAGCTGAGGTGCTCCTGTCAGGAGAGTGGGTGCCGTGCTGGGTAATACCGATGCAAGACTTGCAGGAGTCATGCGCAAGTAGAATCATGCCCTCCGTGTCAGATTGCTTCTTGCTCTGTTTAAAGATTTTGTATGGCGTGCACTCAGTCAGGATAGAGGTGCTAGTAGAGGGGATGAGAATGCCAAGTAGTCAATAGTTCTAATCACCGCACACTCAGAAGTAGTTTGCAAAAAGTGTTCAAAGTTTATTTACAAATGTGGTACAGGGCAGTCGGTGGTGTCGGGAATTGAGCGACTAAAACAACATTTTGACACTGCATGGGTCTTGTTCACGTTGTCGCTTCTGAGTCCTGGTCAATATAATGCACCAGCATTTTGTAGGAACTGGGTTCTAATTGTTATATAGCCTTGCGGATGGAGATAGTGACCCAAAACCTTCCCTCGTGTTGTAATCGCAGGTTTCTTATTATATAGATATATCTCAGCTACTGGTAATATACCTCACTATTAAATTACGGCAAAAGCAGCACGGGGTAGGGTACAAAGTATTAAAATTAGGAGCCCCGCTGTTTGCCGTCCGCATGTCCTGTCCTGTCCTGCTGATATAGGGACTGACTCTTGACACTCCCCTGACGATTATTCTGGTATATGAAACGCGTTGGGAGAATAAGGACATCAGGACCTCTCTCTCCTTAAGGGGACCAGGTGTTTAGTCCATTATAAAAGGACCACTGGGACGCCCGGGAGGACTAGAGGATCTTCTTGATAGAGGCTGGATCGGCGTCCGATGTGGTGAGATCGTTCCATCCCCCTCTATTTTTTCCAGGGTTCCTGGACCTCTGTCTGATACCGTATGGTCCGGGCCCAAAAAGGGTTGGACTGTCCCAGTGTCCTTTGTGACACGGGTCAGTTTACCTACCCTTGTTATCTGCACAGGTGTTGTCCTGGGCCTGTTGTTACCCCTGTACATGCTGAAGGGGATTTGTATGTTTTGGTTTTATAGATAACAGATGTGGAGGAAGGTTATACCTGCTTCCCTTTTTTAATAGGAACTATTAAAGGTTAAATTTTAATACTTTGTACCCTACCCCGTGCTGCTTTTGCCGTTCTTATTATATAGCCTTCAAGATCAAGGTAATAAATCTGAGGCTGCAGCATCTTGGAATGGCAGGGTTCTGTCAGTTGTATAATCTTGCATTTGGAGAAGGTTCACATAATGC
Organism: Anomaloglossus baeobatrachus; assembly: GCF_048569485.1. Lineage (NCBI taxonomy): Eukaryota > Metazoa > Chordata > Amphibia > Anura > Aromobatidae > Anomaloglossus > Anomaloglossus baeobatrachus. The sequence goes on along the minus strand of NC_134353.1, from coordinate 158,989,002 downwards.
ACCAGCGTCTTGGAATGGCAGGGTTTATTATAATTACCTAGCCTAGGAAAGTAACACAAGTGACCTTTAAGATGAATATGGTTGATCTGGCATCCCAGAGCCTTGTAGTGGCAGGGTACTGCCTTGAAGATCTGCGCTCCGGCACCTGAATCTTGGTAGTTGTGTTGCTATGGTAGTGTCCACCCAGTCACCACAAGACACTGGTGCGTTATATTGACCAAGACTCAGAAGCAACAACGTGAACAAGACCCATGCAGGGTCGAAACGTTATTTTAGTCGCTCAATTTCAGACACCTCCTACTGCCCTGTACCACATTTGTAAATAAACTTTGAACACTTTTTGCAAATACTTCTGAGTCTCTCTCTGTATAGACCAGGGTTGGGCAATTAATTTTTCCATGGGGCCGCATGAGAAATTGAGATGGTTTTAGAGGGCCGGACTAATATAATTAACTCAGTTCAGTTCTACCCAATACTGTATATATTATATATACTATCCCTTCAGAAATAAACAGTAAGTAAAGCAATTCAAAGATTCAATGAAAATGTGGAAGTGGTATATAGACATTACTGGAGTCAGTAGGGGGCATACACATTACTGGAACCTGTGGAACATACATACTGACAGTGGTGGTCTGTGGAGCATACATACTGGCCCTGGTGGCCTGTGGAGCGTAGATAATGATAGTTGTGGCCTGTGGTACATACATACTGGCTTTGGTAGCCTGTGGAGCATAAATACTGACAGTGGTGTCCAGTGGAGCATAAATACTTGCCCTGGTGGCCTGTTGAGCATACATACTGAGAGTGGTGGCCAATGGAGCATACATACTGAAAGTGGTGGCCTGTGGAGCATTCATACTGGCCCTGGTGACCTGTGGAGCATGCATACTGAAAATGGTAGCCTGTGGAGCATACATACTGACCCTGGTGGCCTGTGTAGCATACATACTGATAGTGGTGGTCTGTGGGGCATACATGCTGACAGTGGTGGCCTGTGGAGCATACATACTGGCCCTGGTGGCCTGTGGAGCGTAGATACTGATAGTTGTGGCCTGTGGTACATACATACTGGCTCTGGTAGCCTGTGGAGTATACATACTGACAGTGGTGGCCAGTGGAGCATACATACTGAGAGTGGTGGCCTTTGGAGCGTACATACTGATAGTGGTGGCCTGTGGGGCATTCATACTGTCCTTGGTGGCCTGTGGAGCATGCATACTGACAATGGTAGCTAGTGGAGCATAAATACTGGCCCTGGTGGCCTGTGGAGCATACATACTGATAGTGGTGGTCTGTGGGGCATACATACTGACAGTGGTGGCCTGTGGAGCATACATACTGGCCCTGGTGGCCTGTGGAGAGTAGATACTGATAGTTGTGGCCTGTGGTACATACATACTGGCTCTGGTAGCCTGTGGAGTATACATACTGACAGTGGTGGCCAGTGGAGCATACATACTGGTCCTGGTGGCCTGTTGAGCATACATACTGACAGTGGTGGCAAGTGGAGCATACATACTGGCCCTGATGGCCTGGGGAGCGTACATACTGATAGGGGTGGCCTGTGGGGCATACATACTGGCCCTGGTGGCCTGGGGAGCATACATACTGATAGTGATGGCCTGTGGAGCATACATACTGGTCCTGGTGGCCTGTGGAGCGTACATACTGATAGGGGTGGCCTGTGGGGCATACATACTGGCCCTGGTGGCCTGTGGAGCATACATACTGATAGTGATGGCCTGTTGGGCATACATACTGACAGTGGTGGCCTGTGGAGCATACAAACTGGTCCTGGTGGCCTGTGGAGCGTACATACTGATAGTGGTGGCCTGTGGGGCATACATACTGGCCCTGATGGCCTGTTGAGCATACATACTGAGAGTGGTGGCCAATGGAGCATGCATACTGACAGTGGTGGCCTGTGGAGCATTCATACTGGCCCTGGTGACCTGTTGAGCATGCATACTGACAATGGTAGCCTGTAGAGCATACATACTGACCCTGGTGGCCTTTGGAGCGTACATACTGATAGTGGTGGCCTGTGGGGCATACATACTGGCCCTGGTGGCCTGTGGAGCATACATACTGAAAGTGGTGGTCTGTGGGGCATACATACTGACAGTGGTGGCCTGTGGAGCATACATACAGGCCCTAGTGGCCTGTGGAGCGTAGATACTGATAGTTGTGGCCTGTGGTACATACATACTGGCTCTGGTAGCCTGTGGAGTATACATACTGACAGTGGTGGGCAGTGGAGCATACATACTGGCCCTGGTGGCCTGTTGAGCATACATACTGACAGTGGTGGCAAGTGGAGCATACATACTGACAGTGGTGGCCTGTGGAGCATACATACTGGCCCTGATGGCCTGGGGAGCGTACATACTGATAGGGGTGGCCTGTGGGGCATACATACTGGCCCTGGTGGCTTGTGGGGCATACATACTGATAGTGATGGCCAGTTGGGCATACATACTGACAGTGGTGGCCTGTGGAGCATACATACTGGTCCTGGTGGCCTGTGGAGCGTACATACTAATAGGGGTGGCCTATGGGGTATACATGCTGGCCCTGGTGGCCTGTGGACCATACATACTGGCCCTGGTGGCCTGTTGAGCATACATACTGACAGTGGTGGCAAGTGGAGCATACATACAGACAGTGGTGGCCTGTGGAGCATACATACTGGCCCTGATGGCCTGGGAAGCGTACATACTGATAGGGGTGGCCTGTGGGTCATACATACTGGCCCTGGTGGCTTGTGGAGCATACATACTGATAGTGATGGCCTGTTGGGCATACATACTGACAGTGGTGGCCTGTGGAGCATACATACTGGTCCTGGTGGCCTGTGGAGCGTACATACTAATAGGGGTGGCCTATGGGGTATACATACTGGCCCTGGTGGCCTGTGGAGCATACATACTGGCCCTGGTGGCCTGTTGAGCATACATACTGACAGTGGTGGCAAGTAGAGCATACATACTGACAGTGGTGGCCTGTGGAGCATACATACTGGCCCTGATGGCCTGGGGAGCGTACATACTGATAGGGGTGGCCTGTGGGGCATACATACTAGCCCTGGTGGCCTGTGGAGCATACATACTGATAGTGATGGCCTGTTGGGCATACATACTGACAGTGGTGGCCTGTGGAGCATACATACTGGTCCTGGTGGCCTGTGGAGCGTACATACTGATAGTGTTGGCCTGTGGGGCATACATACTGGACTTGGTGGCCTGTTGAGCATACATACTGAGAGTGGTGGCCAATGGAGCATGCATACTGACAGTGGTGGCCTGTGGAGCATTCATACTGGCCCTGGTGACCTGTTGAGCATGCATACTGACAATGGTAGCCTGTGGAGCATACATACTGACCCTGGTGGCCTTTGGAGCGTACATACTGATAGTGGTGGCCTGTGGGGCATACATACTGGCCCTGGTGGCCAGTGGAGCATACATACTGGCCCTGGTGGCCTGTTGAGCATACATACTGACAGTGGTGGCCTGTGGAGCATACATACTGACAGTGGTGGCAAGTGAAACATACATACTGACAGTGGTGGCCTGTGGAGCATAAATACTGGCCCTGATGGCCTGGGGAGCATATATACTGATAGGGGTGGCCTGTGGAGCATACATACTGGTCCTGGTGGCCTGTGGAGCGTACATACTGATAGTGGTGGCCTGTGGGGCATACATACTGGCCCTGGTGGCCTGTTGAGCATACATACTGACAGTGGTGGCCAAGGGAGCATACATGGGTCTGCAACAGCCGTTTTTTTCACACTAAGGTTGGACTCACATGAGCGTATGAAAAAATGGTCCAATTCTCTGTACCTCCTTATGCTAGTTCCAACCAGGATAAGGCTATGTGCGCACGTTGCGTACAGTCACTGCAGAATTTTCTGCAGCGATCTGAAGAAAACATGTGCGCTTCAAATCGCTGCAGAAAATGTCCGTAGACAAAAAAGAAAGCCGATTATATGCGCTCTGCCTGCAGCTCCTCCCATAGACAGAGCAGGAGCTGCCGGCAAAGCGCATGGAAGAAGTGACATGTCACTTCTTGAACGCAGCGTTTCGGGCAGTAGCCGAAGCGCTGCACTCCAAGACGCCACATGTGCACGGCCTCTGCACAATCTCCATAGACTGTGCAGGGGACGCAGGGCGCATATAGTTACGCTGCGCTACAAAGCGCAGCGTAACTGCATGAATTACGCACACGTGCGCACATAGTTTTGCACCTTTTGTCTATTCCACTTCATCATTTTGTGCAAGAATTATGGTAGTTGAAGTAACAAAATACTTGTGTTTTAGCTAACTTTATTAACCTCTTCACCCCGTTTTTCATTTTAGTTTTTTCCTCCCCTTCTTCCATCAATCTTGCCACATGAGTACTTGTTTTTTATGGGACGAGTGAATGAAACCACTAGTTTTACCATATAGTGTACTGGGAAATGGGGAAAAAATTCCAAATATGGAGAAATAGTGAAAAAAGTGCAATTGAACAATTGTTTTTTTTTTATGCAACATGTTCACTATTTAGTAAAACTGATGTGTCCATATGATGCCTCACATCAATAAGAGTTTGTAGCTACCCAACAGGTATACTTTAACTTTTTTCTAAGGGGTGAAAAAAAACCCCAGAAGTTTGTCCAAAAAAAGAGTAGATTTTTTGTCGCAATTTAACGAGAGCCTTAGCGTTCTCATATTTCAGGATCTGGGGAGCAGTGATGGCTTATTTTTTTGTCTCCTGAGCTGATGTTTTTAATTATACCATTTTTGTGTAGATCACCTGTTATTGCATTTTAAAGAAATGTTGCAGCAACCAAAAAACTTAATTTTGGTGTTTGTTCTTTTCTTGACATGCTGTGTACCAATCAGATTAATTGATTTTATATTTTGATAGATTGGTTATTTTTGAACGCGGCAATACCAAATATGTGAATTTTTTTAATAATTTTTAACTGTTTATTTTCAATGGGGCAAAAAGGGGGGTTGAACTTTTAGCTTTTATTATTTTTTCATATTTTTTTTATTTTATATTTTTTATTTATTTTACTAGTCCCTCTAGGGGACTTTATGACTACCTGTGCATTTCTGCTGATCAGAGCAGCATCTCTCTGATCAGCAGAAATGCTCATCTTTTGTGAGTGGCGGCGCTCTGTTGGCTCTCATAGGAAGGGAGTTATGGACGTGTCAGGGGTCATCAGTAAACCCTGCACTACCATAACAACACATTGGCACTCCATGATCGCTTAACGTAGCCGCTGATGGTGGCAAAGAACATTGTGATTCCAGCCACGGCCCTTTAAATTGTGCTGTCAGTGTTTCACAGCATGATCTAAGGGGTTAACAGGTGAGGGTGGATCTCCAATCCACCTGCACCTGTTAGCTACACATGTCTGCTGACTAGATCAGCAGACATGTGCAGAGATTACCTCAAGTCTGCCGCTGGAGCCCACAGTAACTGGAGGGAGGCGACCAAGGACCTACCAGTGCCTTGATCGTAAAGGGGTTAAGCCAAAAAGAAAAGATATTGGCAGCTTCCTGGACACTTAGGCCCCTTTCACAGATCATTTTTTTTAAATCGGGCACAATCCGTTGTCTTGACGGATCGATGGAAGATTGTGGAAAAACTGATGTGACGGATCCGTCATAAAAACAGATCCATCGCATAAGTTTTTTCAGCCCAAACGTTATTAGAGAAAGAGCGAGAGAGAGACTGTTTTTTCTGGACAAAGATTTTTCGACAGATCTTTCAAACGACGGATGAAACGTGAGGCCATCCGTTAACAATTCGTCGCTAATACAAGTCAATGAGAAAAAAATGGATCCAGTTGCATCAGTAGCTGGATCTGTTTATTTTCAAAATTCGACGGATTGTGACTGATGGCAAAAACTAATGTGTGAAAGGGGCCTTAATAAAAGTGTCAAGGAAAGAGGCTTTGACTTTGTTGAGCTATAAGATGCACCAGTTTTATTATTGCTATGCACCACATTTTAGGCACAAGATCCTGGTTTAAAGTATATCACTGAGGAAAAATTTGCAGGGCTGTCTCATCTATGCTTACATTATCGAAAATTAAACAATATCAGTAAATCTGGCTATCGATAGCTTCCAAGTTCTGCATTTTGCATAGTTCTGTAGCAGAGTTCAGAAAATCAGTTTCAAATCAATTGTAGAATGTGCAATCTCCCCCTGCAGTGAAGTTTTACAAAATACAAGAAATAATGATAAAGTGAAAATAGACAAGAACAACAGAAAAAATGAATTTCAATTGTCCACAGAGTAACTTTTGTTGATCTGTGTTTGTTTGTCTGAGTTTTGGCAAAGTTTAGTGATAGTTGAAGGTTTTCTAAGTCCATGTACATGGAGGAATGCTAAGGAAGCCTTCAGCTAAACAGCTGCTGCCCGCTCCCATTGCAGGCAGTGCTATTTGTCTTGTAAATTAAATGATTGCACTTGCCATGCTGTTTTCAACAGAGTTATAATTTTTGTGAAGCACTTATTCTTCATAGTAAATAAATTACATCAGGGCTTGCTCTGTTGATTTATTCTCAATGTTTTATATAACTAGAAACAATTTATTGAGTCCTAAATGCTTGATGTGGCTGTAGACCAAACTGGACTGGTTGATGGTTGATCATAGTCCTCCCAATGCACAACGTCTACTTATATAACCCGACACAGACATTGATGATCACTATTCAATAATGTTGATCACATTCAGCTAAAAGCTCTTTTAAAAATTTTACGAACAGGATTAAGCAAAATTCTTAAAAAAAATAAAGAAGATTAAAAAGTAGTAGAGTCGGATACCACTTAAAATAACAACTTGAAGCCAATTATTAAGTCCAACCATTTCTGCAGTGAAATGATCAAACACAAATGACCAAACTACTACAGAAAGCTATGGGAGTGAAAGCGAGCTGTTACATAGACCATCCTGGAAAATCTCCCTCATTATTTTAAAGCACAAAAGTTGCATGAAAAAGTTATAATACTGTTGTGTAAACCAATTGAAAGAAAAAATCAAAACAAAATACCTTCTAGTTATTTCCATATGTCAAAAAATTAATGATGCCGGCGGCATACATGATCCAAATGATTCGGAACTCACACAATTTCATGTGCCCTCTCTGTATTATTAAAGAAAGGTCATTTAAAGAAATCTACATCAATATATTAGGAGATTTTGTGAATTAAACTTTATAATATATAGTTGTGTTCATACTTTTGTTTTATGGAATTTTGTTAAGTTCACAATTTCTCATGTTACAAATTCTATACAGTACTACTATAAGCTAGAAAAGATTCAACGAGCTGAAGATCACCTTACAACCACATATAGCATAACAGTCTCTGTACAAAGTTAGGTAAAAATCTTGTATTATTTTTCTTATTCATCTTAAATCATTTAACTAAGACAGGTTGACCCGTTAAAGAGCAAGAATATTTTTCTTTACATTTTTTATCATTGCACTGTAAAAGCCATAGTTATTTTTTTTCTACAAAGCTATATGAGGACTTACATTATGCATTCTACTTACCGTATGTATATACTCGAGTATAAGCTGACCCGAGTATAAGCCGAGGTCCCTAATTCTACAACAAAAACCAGGGAAACCGTATTGACTCAAGTATAAGCCTAGGGAGTGAAATGAAACAGCTACTGGGAAGTTTCAAAAATAAAAATAGATCCCAATAAAATGTACTGTGCCCATCCTTGTCCCCCCTTGTAGTAATGTGCCCATCCTTGTCCCCCTTGTAGTAATGTGCCCATACTTGTCCCCCCTTGTAGTAATGTGCCCATCCTTGTCCCCCCTTGTAGTAATGTGCCCATACTTGTCCCCCTTGTAGTAATGTGCCCATCCTTGTCCCCCCTTGTAGTAATGTGGCCATCCTTGTCCCCCTTGTAGTAATGTGCCCATCCTTGTCTCCCTTGTAGTAATGTGCCCATCCTTGTCCCTCCTTGTAGTAATGTGCCCCGTCCTTCTCCCCCTCCCCTTATTGTAATGTGCCCATCCTTGCGCCCCTTCCTTGGGCCCTCTAGTAATGTGCCCTACAGTAATATCCTCCTATTGGTCCCCTTTTTGTCCTTTATTATGAAAAAAAAAATATTCTCACCTGTCCTCCATTCCCGCTGTGACCTTAGCTGCTTCTTGTAGACCCCTCCGTGATCGCGTCCAATGCATGGGGCTGCTGTCTGCTGTCATGTCTTTACTGCAGTTGAATTCTTTACAGCAGTGGCAGTGCAGTAAAGCATTCAACTGCAGTAAAGCACTGACGGCAGCTATGGCCCCATGTACAGGGTCTATGCCTGAGGTCTGCAAGAAGCACCCCTTGATGATCGTGTCCCGTGCATGGAGCCACCTCTGCAGATTGCCATCGTTGCTTCACAGCAGTTAAATGCTTTGTGCACCACTGCCGCCGTAAAGCATTCAACTGCTGTAAAGCCACAACAGCATCTTGCAGTGGTGGCTCCGTGAATGGGACACAATCATCAAGGGGTGCTTCTTGCAGACTGCAGGCATAGACCCCTCCATGATAGCGTCCAATACACAGGGTCACCGCTGCCGTCAGCGCTTTACAGCAGTTGATTGCTTTACTGCACCACCGCATTCAACTGCAGTAAAGACATGACAGCAGACAACAGCCCCGTGCATAGGATGCTATCACGGAGAGGTCAAAAAGGATCAGCTGAGGCACTGCGGGGATGGAGGAGAGGTGAGAATATGAGAATAATTTTTTTTGTGGATCGCTGACCTGAGTATAAGTGGAAGGGGGCATGTTCAGCTTAAAAAAATGGGCTGAAACCTCGGCTTATACTCGAGTATATATGTTATGTTATGCAGGATGTCTTGAATTTGCAGTGCCACCATTTTCGGGTATATAAAACCTAATAGCTAACTTATATTAACTATTAAAAGGAATCTGTCACATTAATTTTGCTTTCCCATCTGAAAGCAATATAATATAGGGGCAGAGACCTTCTTTCTAGCCGTGTGTCATATACTGAGCTGCTTGCTAGCATTTTTATAAAAATTACCATTTTATCTGCTGCAGATCTAGCAGTTCTCTGAATGCTGATCTCTGTATAACCCCGCCCACACTACTGATACAAGATTTCTCCCGCGCTTCCCCTACACTCTGGAATGCTCTACCCCAGCATATCAGACTCTCAGCTATCGTGGAAAGCTTCAAAAGTAACCTGAAGACCCACCTCTTTCGACAAGCCTACAACCTACAATAACCCTCAGTCCAGTTCACCGCTGCGCAACCAGCTCTGTCCTCACCTAGTGTATCCTCACCTATTCCCTGTAGACTGTGAATAAATATCGCTATAATAATAAATAATAATAATATTGTACAATTCTACTTGCTTTCGGGGCGGAAATGGGTGCTCTTATGTATTTGACTCCTGTGCAACCGCACAAGTTGCAATAATGATATGTCCAGTCCTGGTGTATGCAGAAAGTTACCAATCTGTGGTGGGTTATTCAAAGCTGATTATTATACTGGATTACCTGGCTGCAGGTGTACTAGTCTAGTTTACTAGTGGTAAGCTCCTACTGGTGAAACAGTCATTTTATCAAAATTACACAAGCAGTGCAGTAAGTAATACATTGCTGGAATGAGGCTGTCAGTCTCTACATTATGCTGCTCTCGGATCAAGTGGCAATAATTTGCTGATAGAAGCTCCCAGGGTCCAAACCCCTAATTGGTCTCCTCCCCGCTCCTGACTGATTGACTGTCAACTGTCAACTGTCAACTTTCAAACTTATCTCCGCACATTTTTAGACAGCTCACCCACCAAGCTCCACCCTCTGGATGGTTCTAGAGACAATGCACAGGGCTTAAGTGCCATAACCAGATTACTGGTGACTAAGCATTAATGGGACCTGCCTCGGCCCTTATCTAATGTGTAAGCTAACAATTGCCTGTCTGCAGGCTTTTGATGTGTGAACCAGTAGATGGCCTCTTTCTTACCCAGGATGGGGCACCACACCTCTGGCTGAGGTGCAGTACCTCTATAGTGACAATAGCCTCAGGGGCGTCACAAGACACTTTTATTTTATTTATTTTTACTATTTTTTTTCACCAGACTTTTTAACTGCCACCAGGGCCACGGGACCGGGCTTGGCCACCTGTGACAATCCCCTGAAAGCATAAAGCTTGGGACCGGGTACCCCACGACCCTGGGTCAGGCAGATCTTGGCGTCACAAATAGGATCAACTAGGCCCGGTAACACCGGGTAACGTGTGCCGTGTATTGAGTTTGTTGAACTTTGAATCGAGCCACCATTAATGGACCACATATGCATACCTTGAACAGTCTTTTGTGGATGAATATAGCTGTGCTCCATGTCAGCATGTTGGATATTTGAAACCCAGATAATGGATCTAACCTATCCTCACCGCACTTGTGCCTGCCCCCCCCCATATCTCATTGTAGATTGTAAGCTCTCACGAGCAGGGTTGTTTCTCTTTTCTTTTTTTCCCCCCCTCTAAATATTGTATTTTCTATAACTGTTACTTGTTTGTATATTATCCTCCTGAATTGCAAAGCACTCGGAATATGTTGGCGCTATAGAAATAAAGATTATTATTATTATCTAACTATGTAGCTTGACACACTGAGGAGCATTGCAAACCTGGAGAGGGGTTTAGAGCTCCCTGAGCATGCTCTGGCTGAGGCCAGTGATATGGAGGAGGGTGGAGGTGGGGAAGGTCTGTACCCAGAAGTAGGTTGTTGATTAACAGAAAAAAGGGTATGGGGAAAGTTTCAGGGGGCCTAATCCTGATCTGAAAAAATCCAGTAAATATGTCTGTTTGGCTGATTTTAGAGATAAATGAGTAGGACTAAGAACACTAAAGCATGACATTGCTCCTAGACTCCAAGAAACCAGGAAAATGACTGCTGTAGGAAGGAGAAAAATAGGAGTGTGGCAAAGGCCAGACATATGTCAGTGTAGGGGACTCTATAACTAGATAGCCATTGTTATTCACCCCAAGAGCATAAATTTGAATAGTGTGTTATCTGCCAGGTGCTGCATCATATTGTGGATTGGAGAGATGAACTGCTAGGTGAGGCTGGAGAAAATCATAGAATACAATGTTCAAATTGTCTCTCCAGAAAAGGAGACAAACTCTAGCGCAGCGCCACCTATTGGAAGTAGCGATCCTAAAAGTCAGAAGTGGATTTTTAACAATCCTTTGCATATGACTTATGATTTTATGCCAGACCAGAATGCCAATTTGCAGACACGGTGTTTCAGGGTGCTTGCCCCTCGTCAGTGCAAAGTATGGGGTGTCAATGGTAATGACAACAACAATTACAGACGTTGTCACAGAGGGTGGAGGGGGAATCAGTGAATATTCATAAGATTTAATTAGCGGACCCGGAAACAGTGTGTCAGCCACATGAAAACTTGGTAAGTATAATTGTCCTGCTTTAATCGCCATTTTGCTTTCTTTTTGAGCCCCCTAGCCATTTCATAGCACTAAAGTTCAGGTGTCCATAGACTAATATGGGGTTCAGCATCGGAGCTCAAGTTTGAGTAAAGGCTAGACCCAAATCAGACTATTTTTAAGTCCGGCGCGACTCGCTGAGCCTGAACATCTGCAGGTTCACCAATCTCTAATAACATGACAAAAACAATGGACATTTATAATCTTCATGGACAAGAAATCAAAAATAGCACTCCAGGAGTAAAGTAAATCAAACAATGTCATCTACAGAAAAACAATTGCAGACCACATTAAAATAAATCTAAATTTCTTTTTTATAAATATGTTAATGCTAAAAAGGCAAAATGTGTTTTTATCAGCCCCTAAAAATGATCATGGTAATATAATTATAGAGGACAAAGAGAATGCTGAGATAGTAAATATGCACGTTTCCTTAATTCACCAATGAACTGCCTGTGTGCCAGGGAACATTCAACAAGACAGCAATCAAGGTTCACCACCTAATATAATTAACCCCTTCACGACCATGGACGGATCTTTCCGTCATGGATCGTGTCCCGGTAATCCCCGCCCCCTGCCGCGGGCAGGCGGCGTGGATCGGCACACATATCAGCTGTTTTCAACAGCTGACATGTGTGCCTACATGTTCCGAGTGGAATCGCATTCCACCCGGAACATTAACCCCTTAGATCTCGCTGCCAAAGTCTGGCAGCGAGATCTATATGCGCGCGGCCATCTTTTTTTCTTACCGCCGCCCCCTCCGGACGTCACGTGAGTGATCACGTGACGTTCGGTGGTTGCCATCGTAGCACAGGGTCATGTGATGACGCCTGGTGCTAAGAAGTTTCACTTTCATTCTTCCTCGGCACGGAGCAGAGGAAGAAAGAAAGTGACTGAATCTGCTGATTACAGCGGTATAGCTGTGATCAGCAGATAGCGATCAGCAATCGGATTGCTGATCGCTATAGCCCCCTAGGGGGACTAGTAAAATAAAATAAAAAAAGTAAAAAAAAAGTTTTAAAAAATTAAAAAAAAAACAAAAAACCTAAAAGTTCAAATCACCCCCCTTTCCCCCCATTGAAAATTAAAGGGTTAAAAAATAAATAAATATACACATATTTGGTATCGCCGCGTTCAGAAATGCCCGATCTATCAAAATATAAAATCAATTAATCTGATTGGTAAACGGCGTAGTGGCAAAAAAATTCCAAACGCCAAAATTACGTTTTTTGGTCGCCGCAAGTTTTACGCAAAATGCAATAACAGGCGATCAAAACGTAGCATCTGCGCAAAAATGCTACCATTAGAAACAGCAGCTCGAGACGCAAAAAATAAGCCGTCACTGAGCCATATATCCCAAAAAATAAGAACGCTACGTGTTTTGGAAAATGGCGCAAAACGTGCGCCACTTTTATTGGACAAACTTGTGAATTTTTTTTAACCCCTTAGATACAAGTAAACCTATACATGTTTGGTGTCTACAAACTCGCACCGACCTCAGGTATCATACCCACACATCAGTTTTACCATATAGTGAACACCGTGAATAAAACATCCCAAAAACTATTGTGCCATCACACTTTTTTTGCAATTTTTCCACACTTGGAATTTTTTTGCTGCTTTCCAGTACACCATATGGTAAAACTTATGGTTTCATTTAAAAGTACAACTTGTCCCGCAAAAAACAAGCCCTCATATGGCAAGATTGACGGAAAAATAAAAAAGTTACGGCTCTCGGAAGAAGGGGAGCAAAAAACAAAAACGCAAAAACGGAAAGTGCCCCGGGGCTGAAGGGGTTAAACTAACACAAAAAGTATGGCTGCTTCTGAGCAAATTAAATGATGATAAAGCCCCTGGGAGAAATGGTATTTATCCATGGATATTGATGAAGTTTATCTAAAAAATTGACAGACTGCTGTATTTCATCTTCTTACATTCTCTTGTAAAAGGGTTGGTGCCATAGGATTGGAGGATGGCTGATACGGTACTGTCGGGGGTGGGTGCCAGCTACCCCGTCGCGGGGGCTGCTCGGGGAGATCGCGCTCGGATCTGGTTCCTTCTCCTCAGTGGCTTGAGCGGGTCGGACCCAGGGCTCGAGCAGCGCTCCTCGCCCATGAGTGAAAAGGGGAGGAATTTGGATTTGGGATGTATATATATATAGAGTTCGTGATGCCACCCACGGGTTGTGGTGATGGTGGGCACTACCGCTGCTGGTGACGGGGTTCCCGGGAGCGATGGCGGGGAGCAGCTAGGTGTTGACACCTCCGTGGGTAGGGGAGGTATGTCCCGGGGCCCGGTAGGAGGTTGGGTACCCGTAGGATGGGGTTCACAGGGTGCAGGGTTGCGGTGCAGCGCAGCACGGTGACGGATGGCACTGGTGTACTCACTCAGACACAGATGGACAGAGTCTCTGGTAAACCAAACGGCTGGACGGACAGGGCCCGCAGCCGGCTGCGGTGTTCTCCCTGGATGGATAAGTTGATGGTGGCTGTCGTTTCCCTGCACCTGTGTTTTGTGTCTTGACTCCAATGCCTGAGCACCGGGAGTCCGCTCCCTGACGTATACGTGCTGGAGGAGCCCTTTTGCCCGCAGACGCTGGCCCCTTGGATCTCTGGCCCTTGGCGGTGGCACTTATACGGAACGGTTGGGCTGTTGCCTTCAATCGGAACTTTGGTGGGAATGAACCCCTGAGGTCCAGACCGCAATCAGAAAATTTGACTAAAGGTTGGCTTTAAACCTAGTCGGGGTCTGAGTACCCTTCCGGGTGCTTATCTCCAATCGGCTCCCCGGTTCGGTACCGGCGGTCCACCGCCCGACCCTGGTCCTACGGTTCCGCTGACCTTCACCAACTCCTGCAGACGGCCACCACCGTCTGCCGACCTTGCTGGACGTGCCTGGGCTCCAACCCAGACACCAACAGTTTTCACTCCTCACTCACTACTGCCCACAACTGGACTGACTACTGTGTTTTTCCCGCCTCCAGCCTGTGAATTCCTCGATGGCCGGGGCCAACTGCCTGGCTCCACCCAACCTGGTGTGGACATCAACCCTGGAGGGTGACAACAAGGGTTTAATGTGTGACTGGTGTGACCTGTCCAGGGAAGTGGGTGTATGATGTTGTGTAGTGACCTGTGACCCCTGGGGTCCAGGGCGTCACATTCCCCCTTGGTTTAATGCAGACCATCCGCGGGCTGCCCGTCCACCACCGGTTTTATTTTTCTGTAAAGATATAAAAATACGGGAACAAAACATAAAAACAAACAGTAAGCATTTTTTTTCATTTCTTCCCTTACAGGAGGCACAATCTTAAACCGTTACAAACGGAACATTTTTATTAATAACAAGGAACGGGTCCATGTCCTTCCGTTTTCCCACCCAAGCAACCTAGACCTTGATGCTGCCCCTAAGAAATGGGCAGCACACCTTTTCCCCAGTCTGGAAACAGGAACCTGGCCCAGGCTACCCAAGCGGGAACGGGTACGGTATTTCACACCCGGCAGTCACTCAGGGGCCCCACGTCCATGTGGACCCCTGACCCGGAGGATGGTTACCGGTCCTGGTGGTGAGCGGACCCCAGCCTGCTCTGCTGCGGGTCCTTCCTCCAACCAGCCTCTTCGGAGACTGGCAGTGGCGGGAAGGGCAATTGGGGCAGGATATTTACAAACCCAATAGTTTTTGGGTGGCCTGCAAGTTCTCGGCCGTGTTCTTTGGGAGTGGGGACAATGGGGACATCATCAGTCCCAACGGGGACGGGCGCTTCAACAGCTCAGCGCTGCCATAAAATAACTGTAGGTCCCAACGGGGACAGTACTTTGACAACGGAGATCCGCTGCCTTATTTGAGGTCGCCTTCCTCATATTCCTTCTCCAGCTCCACATCTGGGCTGTACAGTGGGAGAGGGATCCGGGAGCGCTGCGGGCCTACTTGCCGTGCCCTTTTCTGTACATTCAGGGCAAACCAGCCCCTTTCTCCACAGTGGCGGGTGTAGGTGACCAACTCACCGGGGATTAGGTCACGGTCCGGGTGGCCCAAAGGCAGATGGGGGTACACGTCCCTGCGGGCCACAAACACTTCCTTTTTCAGGCCAGGCTCGTACAGGAATCCGTAACCCTTGTCGGGGTCAAAGTGCCGGACCTGGCCCTTGCACCTCGGGCCCCGCACTAAGAAGGTGGCGCACCTCAAATTGTCCTTTTCCTTAATCGTGCGGGCCAGGACCTCGGCCTTCTTTTTCTCCCGGGCCTCGATCTCTTGGCCCAGCTGGCTCCGCTGCCGCTACCAATAGGGGATGTCTACCTGCCCCTCAGGCGCACGGGTTGGGCCCAGCTGGAGTTCCCCCGTACCAACCACGATCGGCACCTTCCTTTGGGAACCCCGCTGTGTCGTGGCCTGAGACACTGCCCTGCAGCAACAACCCTGAGCTGCCTCAGCCGAGGCCTGGGTCTGGGTAGCGGCCAGCTTTGCCCGCCGGGCGGGTCTCTGAGTACTGGGCACCTCCGTCTTGTCCGGGCAGACTGCCAGGGCCTGGACTTCCTCGGGCGTGGTCACTTCCGGGAGCAGTTGGGCTTCCTCAGGAAGGGGCTTCTTCCGGGAGTTCTCCTAACACGAAAGCAGGATGGGAGCGGGCCGTGCATACGGTCGCCCGCGGGCTGCGTCCACAGGCGGGTCCTTCAGGGCATCTGGGGCGGACTCCGCCGCCGATGTTGGGGACGGCAGACCAAGCGGAGGAGTAGCCGAGGCCGACACGGGGAGCGGAGGGGGTAACAGGAGAATTGGGGGCAGACCGGGTCCCTCACCCGCAGCGGCCTGTCCCCCAAGGACATAGGGGCATGGGTCGCTCGCCCTCTCCTCCAAATTCATCCCCATCTCACGCGCCCGCACGGCCGCGGCGATCTCCCCTATCTCGACCACCCATTGCTCCATCAGGTACCTCCCCTGGACCTGCAGCCGGCAGCACATAAGGGTCGTCCGGGCTTCCACCCACGCCGATGTCCCAGGCGCGGACTCCGGGAATTTGGGCCTTCCAGATGGGGCCGACATGTTGCACACATGGGATGTTGCACGCATGGTTTCCAGGAACAAGACGGATGCAGAGTCCTGGCGTCCCCGCTTCTTATTTCCAGGATCACATGGGGCCAAATCTTCGCCTGCCCCCTTGGTCTTTCTACAGCACTTAACCTTTTCGGGGGCGGGGCTTCACTTTTCGCGCCTTCACTGCTCGGGAAGACGACTCGAGCGGGAAATCTTCGCTCCCAAAATGGCGGATCTTCAGATTTTTCAGTGGGACGCCGCTGACGGGAATCACAAGGCGCACTTCTACCGGTAAGTAGACTGGTTCAATCCTGTTTGTGACGCCAAGTTGTCGGGGGCGGGGGCCAGCTTCCCCGTCGCGGGGGCTGCTTGGGGAGATCGCGCTCGGATCCGGTTCCTTCTCCTCGGTGGCTCGAGCGGGTCGGACCCAGGGCTCGAGCAGTGCTCCTCGCCCACGATTGAAAAGGGGAGAAATTTGGATTTGGGATGTATATATATATATAGAGTTCGTGACGCCACCCACGGGTTGTGGTGATGGTGGGCACCACCGCTGCTGGTGACGGGGTTCCCGGGAGCGATGGCGGGGAGCAGCTAGGTGTTGACCCCTCCGTGGGTAGGGGCGGTTGGTCCCGGGACCCGGTAGGAGTTTGGGTTCCCGCAGGATGGGGTTTGCAGGGTGCAGGGTTGCGGTGCAGCACAGCGAGGTGCCGGATGGCACTGGTGTAGTCACTCAGACACAGATGGACAGAGTCTTTGGTAAACCAAACGGCTGGATGGACGGGGCCCGCAGCCGGCTGCGGTGTTCTCCCTGGATGGGTTGATGGTGGCTGTCGTTTCCCTGCACCTGTGTTTTGTGTCTTGACTCCAATGCCTGAGCACCGGGAGTCCACTCTCTGACGTATATGTGCTGGAGGAGCCTTTTTGCCCGCAGACACTGGCCCCTTGAATCTCTGGCCCTTGGCGGTGGCACTTATCCGGAACGGTTGGGCTGTTGCCTTCAATCGGGACTTGGGTGGGAATGAACCCCTGAGGTCCAGACCGCAATCAGAAACTTTGACTAAAGGTTGGCATTAAGCCTAGTCGGGGTCTGAGTACCCTTCCTGGTGCTTGGCTCCAATCGGCTCCTTGGTTTGGTACCGGCGGGCCACCGCCCGACCCCGGTACTACGGTTCCGCTGACCTTCACCAACTCTTGCAGACGGCCACCACCGTCTGCCGACCTTGCTGGACGTGCCTGGGCTCCAACCCAGACACCAACAGTTTTCACTCCTCACTCACTACTGCCCACAACTGGACTGACTACTGTGTTTTTCCCGCCTCCAGCCTGTGAACTCCTCGATGGGAGGGGCCAACCGCCTGGCTCCGCCCCACCTGGTGTGGACATCAACCCTGGAGGGTGGCAACAAGACTTTAATGTGTGACTGGTGTGACCTGTCCACTGAAGAGGGTGTATGATGTTGTGTAGTGACCTGTGACCCTTGGGGTCCAGGGCGTCACAGTACCACCAATTAAGGGATTTAAAAAGGAAGCTTCCATCCAGTAAGTTTCACTTCACAGGAGTGCAAAATCTGTCACGACATTATAAGAGATGACCTGCAAAAATATATAGCAGAAAATAATGTAATAACCGACAACCACCATGGGCATTTATCCAATATGCCGTGTTTCCATAAGGCTGATAACAGAGAGTGATAGAAGAAGGGTTTTAATTCCGCGCCAAGGACTCAATGGATCCAGGAAGAGATGAATGAATTATGATCAAAAACAGTAATATACACTTCTACTAACATACAGTAAATATGTACAATAATCAGCACGATGTCGTGCTGTTTTTCTTTCTTTTACACCAGGTTCTAACCCCGTGTATGTCGTTCAGTATATCTGTTATATATCTATTTTGTTTCTTTTGTCATGATTATTGTACATATTTACTGTATGTTAGTAGAAGTGTATATTACTGTTTTTGATCATAATTCAATATTCAGGGAACTGTTGGAACATACAGAATGATCAGGATCCCGCCCTTTTTTCAGGATGGGTGTTTCCTGTGACATCATTGCATGCTTTTATACTTCACCATCTCACTTGAAACCAGATTTGATGTTCTCTTGCCAATGTCCTGATGAAGGGAGCTGTGTCTCCAGAAACGCGTAGACTTGTGCATGTTATTAAAGAAGCATTAATCTCTTCCTGGATCCATTGAGTCCTTGGCGCGGAATTAAGACCCTTCTTCTATCACTCTCTGTTATCAGCCAACTTTGGGACTGCTGCCTGGACCTGGATCTTATATATGCCTGTATAGTGGTTGTGACTGGCACAACCATTATAGGTGAGTGTGTTTTTATTACATATCTTCCTCCCTTTTTGGGGTAAGACCCTATTGTGCTTTTCTTTCCACAGTTTCTCATCTGTGTTTCCATAAGGAGTTTAGTTCAGTTGTTGGTCAAGTGACTTTGCAAAGTAATGTGAAACTGTACCAGACAACAGCCTTGTACTGAACAGGGACTAGGGGTCACAATATGCACATAGGTAAAAAACTGGTTATGGGAAAGAAAAGTCATTGTAGACGCACATTCTCTATAATGCAAATACATGGTATATGAGCTTTAATGTTGACAAATGTAGAGTAATGCACCTAGGAGGAGTAATCGTACTGTTCAGTACCGTGGATTGCAGAGGGGGCAAAAAATCCTGCTCCAAAACCTGATGTGTTGGCAGAAAGTACAATGCATAAAATGTGCCTTTTTTAATTAGTTTTTGTTGCATATCTTTCTCCACTCATTCGTATGGGTGAAATATGCTGCAAAAATGCTGCAGGAATTGACATGATCCAGATCTGAATTTGGTTAAACTTTGCAAGCCAAAAATAAACATTGTGTATGTGAGATTTCAGGAATCTTGCATATTTTCCATGACAAAAACACAATATGTGCACATAGCCTTACAATTAAATAGGGGGAGTGTTTCTTAGAACTGACTAATTTATATTTATTGGGCGGCATAGATTAGTTGATTGGGGGCATAGTGCCAGCTGAGGCTATGTTCACAAGTCCAGTAATCCAGCAGCAATCCGTTTTGATTTTTTCAGGATTGTTTTTTTAACATGGGAGACTATGGAAAAAGGATCCGTAAACTGATTGCTATTTATGTTCCATTTGAAACTGATTTAGTAAGAAAAAAAAATGGATCCTTTACAAATGAAAGAAAAATGAATGGCTAAATATCAATCCGTTAACTGATCTGTTAAGCTATGTACCCACGGGAGTTTGTACCTGCGGATATATCCGCAGGTACGGCCGCAGGTTTCCCGCAGCTGCTCGCTGGAATCCGCAGCTATTTTTAGCTGCGGTAGTACAGTGAAATAGCTGCGGTAAACCTGCAGACATTAATGCAACTTACCTGCGGAAGACCTGGCCCTATCTCCATAGTGGAGAGCCAGGATTTCCGCAGGTAATTCCACAGAAATAATTGACATGCAATTAAGTGCGGCTGCGGGACTTCCGCAGCATATTCCGCAGCTGCACGTATCCGCAGCATGAACACAGCACTCCCCATGTCCCATAGGATAACATGGGGAGTGTCTGTATATGCTGAAACCTGCGGATTTATCTGGAAAATCCAGAAAATCCGCTGATTTTTCGCAGATAAATCCGCAGGTTTAATTTCCCGTGGGCACATAGCCGAAAGGCCGCTTTATACGCTACGACATCGCTCAAGCAATCTCATTGGGGTCACAGAATTTGTGACGCACATGCGTCCGCTTTAGCGATGTCGTTGCGTGTGACACCTATGAGCGATTTTGCATTGTCGCAAAAACGTGCAAAATCGCTAATCGGTGACATCCCCCTCTATTCCCAATGAACGTTGCTGCTGTGTGTAAAATGTAGTTTGTCGTTCCTGCGGCAGCACACATCGCTCTGTGTGACACCGAAGGAACGAGGAACCTCACCTTACCACCGGCAATGTGGAAGGAAGGAGGTGGGTGGGATGTTACGTCCCGCTCATCTCCTCCCCTCCACTTCTATTGGGCGACCGCTTAGTGACGTCGCTTTAACGCCGAGCGAACCGCCCACTTAGAAAGGAGGCGGTTCGCCGGTCACAGCGACGTCGCTAGGCAGGTAAGTAGTGTGACGGGTCTAAGCGATGTTGTGCGCAACGGGTAGCAATTTGCCCATGTCACACAACCGATAGGGGCGGGTATGCACGCTAGCGATCTCGGTAAAACGATATCGCAGCATGTAAAGCGACCTTTAGACTTCTATGTTAAAAAAGACGGATCCTGCAAAAATCCATTTTTTCAAAAAGGACAAAAACGTTGTACAGTATTTATGTACTGCCCCCGTGTCAGCGGCCGAGCCACTCGGATCCAGAACCGCGGTTGCTCGAGGGGTCTCCGGACCTGGGAGGGATGTCGTGCGGACACTCGAAGTGAAAAGGGGGGAATTATGTACAGGGGAGTTGGAAGTTTGTGACGCCATCCACGGTGCTTGGTAAGATGGAGTACCACCGCTGCTGTTGGGAGCGCCCAGTGGCGGTGGTATGGCAGTAAGGTGTTTAACCCCTCTGTGGGTAGGGGGTTGTGCCCCGACGCTTGATGATGGCAGTAAAAAGGTGCCGTTGGGGAGGAAAGGGTTTTCTGTGTACTCACTCAGTCCAAGAATACTGACACCGACAGGTTGCAAACCAGAATTCTGAGCACCGCTGCAGCAAGGAGGGAGCACGCTTGGATCCGTGCCCTTGGTGCTGCTTGTTAGCCTGTGACCTTTTCCGTGGCACCTTCTTCACTGTTTAGACCCTGTAGTGTGGAAATAGTTGGGTCCCGCTCACCCGTATTGCTAACGGAGTGAGCTTGCTTTCAGGGTTCACGCTTGGATTTGATAGACTGTGTTTTGGAAAAAGCCCTATCCCCTTGTTGCGCTAGTACCCTGATTTTGGAGTGGGTGAGGGTTGAATCTTGACGATTTCACCCCCGTCGGGTAAATTACCAGGATGCGTGAAGCTACTTCCTGGCCTAGGGTCCGCATACCCCGTCGTGCCCTGGCCCCTGCCCGGAGATAGCTCAAGGCCACCGGCTGACCTCCTTGGCAGATCTGTGCCCCTTGACACGATCCCCGGCGATCGGGGTTCCAGCTCCTACCAGGCCTAGACCAACGTCTGCCACCTAGTATTCTATAAGGAGGCCAGCTCCTGACCTCCTCTCTCTTCTCCTCTCCTCACACTTCTCCTGCTACCCTTCTCACTTTCCCCTACCAACCCCCCAAGTGGGTGGCCCTATTCCCTTCAGGCCCCCAAATGGTGTGTCTGGTGGGTGTGGTGCAAAGTGTTCCTAGGCTTTTGATTGGCTCTGATCTTAGCAACACCAAAGAACAAGGATCCGTAACCAAGGAGGATGCGGATACTGTTCAGAAGGGCAGATTGCACAATACCCTGTGATGACCTAATAGGCAAGGGCGTCATATTTACACAACTTTTTTGCCAATGATTTTGCTGCTGGATATGTTCTAATGGATGATTGATTAAAGGACATGTGAACTTAGCTTTATTTATCATTTTATATGTTTAATTGTTTGTTAATGGTGGGGTACATATTTGTAATCAGGGGCGTGATGTGGAGGATTTTTTATTCAGGAGGCAAATGTATGTATACAATATATGTAACATTGATATTTCCAAGGCTACATGTTAATTCCATTAGGCTACATTCTCACTTTCGTGTGAAGTGTCCATGTGCTGCCAGATTTTTTTTTATTGGACAGCACATGCACTCAAAAATGTATAGATTCATTCACATATCTGTGAATATAATGTTCTGATCCGATTATGACTAATAGGACATACTCAAAGGGTCTGTGTGCTGTGCGAGACAAAATTCAAGCAGCACACAGACACTTCACACAGATGCAGGACTGTAGCCTTATTATGTATACCACAGTCCATTGGTATTTAGTAAACCCACTTATCTATAGTGCCGTCCCTAATTACATAGTGTCCTCTTTTACTATGAATAATGCTTTTCCTTTATTTTCATCCTCTCTAATTATGTATGGCACCGTCCCATATTATATAGCGTCCTCAACTGTTATGTATAGCAGTGTCTCTAAAGCCCACTTTACACCCTGCAATGTATCTTACAATGTGTCGGCGGGGTCACGTAGTAAGTGACGCACATCCGGCATTGTAAGGTACATTGCAGTGTGTGACAGGTACGTGCGATTGCGATTGAATGGTAAAACGTTCATCACATACACATCGTACCTTTCTCTAGAATTGCACGTCAGATTGTTCATCGTTCCCAGGGTAGCGCACATCGCAGTGTGAACGATGAACAGATCTCACCTGCCTCCTGTGGCTCCCGGCCCACAATGCGGAAGGAAGGAGGTGGGCGGGATGTTTACGTTTCTCTCAGCTCCGCCCCTCCACTTCTATTGGCCGGCTGCCTCGTGACGTTGATGTGACGCCGAACGTCCCTCCCACTCCAGGAAGTGGACGTTCGCCGCCCACATCGAGGTCGTATGGATGGTAAGTACGTGTGCGGGGGTTAATCGTTTGTGCGGCACGTTCAACAAATTGAATATGCCGCACGTACGATGGGGGCGTTGCAAATCGCATACGAAATCGTATGCGAAATTGCAATGTGTAAAGCAGGCTTTAGGGTACGTGCCCACACGTACCCTAAAGGTACGTGAGTTATGTGGCTTTCACGACGCAGTGTATTTACATTGCGTCAGCTGCATTCTCCCACACAGAACACTCAAGCGTCTCCATATGAGAAATGTACATGCTGCATATAAGGATCTCAACACTGTAGGTAGATTTACACAGCTTTAAAAAGAAGCACAGTGGGCAGGGGATTTCTATAAACACCATCAACTGTGCATATACTGTACAACGCCATGTTTTGAAAGCATAAAAAATATGCTGCATCCAAAATGCAGTCTGTCTCCTATGATCTGTTATAGCCATTCTTCCAACTTAGAGGTCACTGCTCCCAGTGATCCTATCACCACTGGAATTACTGTTTCCTTCCCCTTCCACACCTACTCCAGTTCTTCTTTCAGGTCCTGGTATTTCTCCAGCTTCTCATATTCTTCTTTCTTATATTATTGTGATTGGCACTGCCTCATCTATTATCATTGCTGTTTTATGATTCTTGTCTATTACCATGATATCTGGTTGGTTAGCCAACACCTGCTTATCCATCTGAATTTTGAAGACTCACAGGATTTTAGTCATTTCATTCTCCACAATTAGACTTGAGCAAAACTGTTCGCTAAAGGTTTGCCAATTTCAAATTTGGTATGAGCCTAAAGGCAGCTTTACACGCAGCGACATCGCTAGCGATGTCGCTCGTGAAAGCACCCGCCCCCATCGTTTGTACGTCATGGGAAAATTGCTGCCCGTGGCGCACAATATTGCTAACACCCGTCACACATACTTACCTTCCTAGCGACGTCACTGTAGGCGGCGAACAACCTCTTCGTTAAGGGGGAGGTTCGTGTGCCGTCACAGCGACGTCACACAGTGGCCGACCAATAGAAGCAGAGGGGCGGAGAGCAGTCGCATTAACAACACTCCCACCTCGTTGTCGGAGGACGCAGGTAAGCTGTTGTTCGTCGTTCCCGGGGTGTCACACGTAGCAATGTGTGCTGCCTCAGGAACGACGAACAACCTACGTCCACAACGACCGACGAGATTTTGACAATGAACGACGTGTCAACGATGAACGATTAGGTGACTATTTTTGATCGATAACACTCGCTCGTAGCTGTTACGCGCAACGACGTCGCTAACGACGCCGGGTGTGCGTCACGAAATCCGTGACCCCAATGACATATCGTTAAATATGTCGTTGCATGTAAAGCCCCCTTTAGCCTGTTCATTCAAGCTTGGCAACCCCGAGCACTTTCCCCAAAAGTTGGTACTGTTCGTTTTTGTTCATTTTCTGCCCCTTAATGCTGGCCGCGTTTCTAAAAATTCTTCTTTAATAGCATTTTCTGCTTTTGGATCAGATTGTGGTGCTGTCTGATGTGGGCATGTGTAAAATCAGTGGAAGAGGTGGCTAATCTGAACAAAGAGAAGACAGAGGTGCACGGTGCCATTTCTTTTTCTTAACTTTATTTATGGATGCTGCTGCAGTGAATCACGGTGCAGCAAACATCCACAAGATTCAAGCCGAAGGGCTTCTGTGACTGGCTGCTTAAGTCACATGTCCATGTGCATATAAATCGTAGACATGTTGCATCGGCACCATTTTGTGAATGTTGAATGTTAGGGAAGATGCTGCTGCCAGGGCTGCTAGACAGTGAACTTAGTTAGGGGTTTAATGCTAGGTACAGTAGCTGAGATAGATAGGAGATTGGTATTAATAGGTATTGTTAGTGGTGCCTGCTGAAAATTTGCTATTGAACATGCTAAAAAGGTATTATTGGCACTTTACCATGTCTTCTCCAAATTACGCAGTGAACTTCATTTGTGGGTACTGGTACTTTTTATTGCCTTCACAATATTGCCAACTCAGGCAGCAAAAAAATAATTTATCTTTTGTGTCATGTGGGTGACAGTTGCAAGCTTAGGGTTGTGAAAAACTGTTTGAAAGGGGAAGGGTACATTAACCAAAAGTAGTAAATCATGATGAAGTTGTCGTGGAAGGGGGAAATGACGAGATGTTGGAGGTGTACGTGTGGGAAGTTCTGTTAGTCAAAGGTCTAGTGAGCAAACGCCGGCTCATCCTATCCTCATAGAAATGAGAACAACTTCCGTTACTGGACAGCCTACTGCACTAGATTTCATTGGCAACTGCACATCACTTCAGCTTTGAAATGAGGCTGTTAAACAGGTGTTAGTGTGGATGGCAAGCACTGCATCAAGTGGCCTCTCCTCCTCTTCCTCCACCTCAACATGATGCACAGTTCGTTTCCCAAAGGTGCCACCCTAATTACACTTGTTTGTGCCCGCGTTACAAATCTCCAACTGGCAAACTGATTGTGGGGAATGAGTCTGCAGAACTGTTCACACATTCTCATGGGCATCAGAGGTCTGCTCCAAAGGTTCCCAGACTCTTGAGGAGGAAAGCATCTGCACCAATGCTCAAAATCTTTGTGAGCTGTATCCTGGTTTGGACGAAGTAGGGTCCCAGCAGGATCCCGACCATCGCATCGTCAACTGACTTCAACCCCCGGGGTGGAGGTGATGATGATGAGACTCGGATACCTGAGATGCACATATACTGTGTTGTGATGTCAGGTCAGGAAGAGGAGGAGGGGAACAACATACAGCATGACAACAAAGTTATAGATCCCACTTGGTGTGAACCAAGAGGCACACAGCTGAGTATCTCAGCAGATGAAGAAGAGGAGGAGGAGGAAGCTGAGGATGTTACGCTGGCAATTCCCGCACAAACACATGGGGATGCAACCATGAATTGAGAAGCACTGGATCCTCATCCACAACTCTGTCTGTGGCCAGCAGTGGTTGCGGGTCTGAAGTTTGCAGGAAAACCCGCCTAGCCTGGGCCTTTTTTGAGACCGCAAAAGATGACCCAACTTATGTTATCTGCCAATGTTGTAAACAATGACATAGTAGAGGCAAAAATTCAAATTATATGATTACTACATGCATGAACAGGCACATTCACAACCAACATGCAATACTGTGGGAATCTTACTGAGCCAAAATGCGGACTAATGGGCCTACCTAACCACCGGCCACCAAACCAACATTGTCTGCTGCTTCTTCCTCTGTCACTGGCGAAACTATTCTAACACAGGTCTCTGACCGCAGAGCCT
The DNA here is from genome assembly GCF_048569485.1 of Anomaloglossus baeobatrachus. NCBI lineage: Eukaryota > Metazoa > Chordata > Amphibia > Anura > Aromobatidae > Anomaloglossus > Anomaloglossus baeobatrachus. Next base: position 158,962,706 of record NC_134353.1, on the reverse strand, counting down.
CCTCTTGTGTATCCAGTACAGTGGGGTAGCAGGTACACAAGAGATGTATCCAGCTCTTTTAATGGCCTATGGGGACGAGGGAAATTGATGCTACTGTACTGCTGTCTGCCTGAAAGGATTTTGAATGTCAAGACTCCAAAATGAGTCTCAAAGTTATGTCTTGTGGGTAGTGCAAAGCTTCTGGGAGGAACAGGCCTACTCCTGCCACTCAGGCATGTCTTCATTTTTTAAATTAAAATGCCATCCACAGCCTGTGTGTTGCATGGACCATACCTCCCAGGTCTTTTAATGCCCTATGGGGAGGGGGGTAATTGATGTTACTTTTCTCCTGTCTGCCTGAAAGGTTTTTAAATGTCACGTCTACAAGATAGGTGCCAAAGTTGTGTCTTGTGGGTAGTGACAGTCTTCTGGGAGCAAGAGGCCTATATCGGTCACTGTAGCATGTCTTCCTTTTTCAAATGCGAATGCCGGCCCACAGCCTGTGTGTTGCATGGACCGTATTTCCCTACTCTTTTAAAGCCCTATGGGGAGGATGTCAAGCAAAATCCTGTGTGAAAGTCAACGCAATTAGGCAGTGCTTAAATTAATATGCATCAGAGAACACAGTGACACACCTGCAGAGTCATGGTACACTACCCAGTCCTAGTTTGATAAATGGCTGTCTCCACTGAACCTGGAGCTAGAGAAGGTCATGTGCGATTACGGTGCAAACCTAGTTGCGGCACTACAGCTGGGCGACAGTATGTCTGAGCGACATCACATATGCACTACATGGATCAACCTGGTTGTAAAGGAATTTTTAGGACAGTATTATGTCCTGGATGCACTGCTACAGAAGGCACGGTTGCTGTGAGCTCACTTTTAAAATTAAAATGTCGGCCACAGCCAGTGTGTTGCATGAACTGTATTTCCCAGCTCTTTTAATGCTCTATAGGGAGGGAAGAAATTCATACTATGGTACTGCTGTCTGATTAAAAGGATTTGGAATGTTGAGACTCCAAAGGGGTATCATAGTTGTGTCTTGTGGGTAGTGCCAGGCTTCTCGGAGGAACAGGTCTACACCTGCCACTCAGGCATGTCTTCATTTTTAAAATTAAAATGCTGGGCTACAGCTGGTGTGTTCCATAGACCATATATCTCAGCTCTTTTAAGGCCCTATGGGGAGGGGAGAAATTGATGTTACTGTACTGCTCTCTGCCTGAAAGGTTTTTAAATCTCAACACTCTTCTCTTTTGACTGCAGTTTAAGTTGTCTGTCTTTTATTTTGCTGTGTATGGTGAAGGTTGAAATGCTGGTTCAAGACTTGTTCCAGGGCCTTTCCCACTCAGCTATGTTGCTTAGTTTGCCTATTAGTAATGTGTGCCAATTGTTGCCACTTTTCCTCTTCCCTGACCTTAATTTGTGGAACTGTGGAGACTCCAAGTAGGGCCTCCAAGTTGTCTTTTGTCTGTAGTGCCAGGTGTAAGGGAGCACCAGCCTTACACCTGTCACTCATGTATCTCTTTATTTTTAAAATGAAAATGCCAGGCCATATCCTGTGTGTAAGTCAATGCAATCAGGCAGTGCTTAAATTAAAATGCATTGGAGAACGCAATCACACAGCTGCAGAGTTGTGGACCACTATCCAGGCCCAGTTTGATCAATAGCTGTCTCCCCTGAACCTGGAGCCAGGTAAGGCTGTAGTGCCTGTAGTGCCAGGGAAGGCCATGAGCAATAACGGTACAAACCTGGTGGAGACACTATGCTTGGGTGACATTGTAATGATGTATGTAGTTTTCTCCATCCCATATTTTTGTATAAGATGCCATGTGATGTATTTTACCTTCTCACTGTATTTGCTGTAATACTATGTCTTGGGATGTAAGTGACCATACCTTCCCCCCAGCCTGTATCATATTGCACTCAGGCTTCAGCAGTAGCTATTGTCATTATTTGGTGGGGGTTGCATATATATATTGTTCTTCTCAGCATGGGACTTCTCCAATCTACAACTTGGTAAACAGAACAGAGCCAGCAGTCTAAAGTCCATTCATGCATCAAATGGCCAGGGGGAGGTGTGCCCACCTAAGGGGCTGATCCCAGGAGAGAAGAACATGTTAGAGCAGTTAGTTGGAGCTCGGCTGGAGAAGGACTAGGATCCATAGCTGAGGCTGGATCCTGGGGTCTGTGTGTGTGGACTGTTACAGACTGGAGATCCGCGGCCACGTGGGATTGTGTTTTGTTGTTCACCTGTTGGACTCAAGGAACTCATATAAGGACCATTGCCCTAATTCCCCTGGCATCGGAATACCAGGCGGTGCCCCTGGATCTTTTGTTCTCACTGTTGTGGACTCCTTGCAGATTTAAAGGATTTATATTTATGTTTGCTGCTTTTTCTTTGTGGTTCCAATAAAGCCCTTTGGATTGTTCCTTGGCCTGGCGTCCCTCACTGCTCTGTTGCATACCCCGTCACAGACAGTACATGTGCATTGCATGGCTCACGTGCTCAACATGGTTGTACAGAAATTTTTAGGGCACTATTCCTGCCTGGAAGTTATGGTTACTGTGTGTTCACATTTTAAAATTGAAATGCAGGGCCACATCCTGTTTTGCATGGACCATACCTTCCTGCTGTGCAAAAAACACCATGGAGAAAGGGGGGTGCAATTGATACCACTGTCCTGCTGTCTGCTTGAAATGTTTTTAACTCTCTAGACTTCAAGATGGGTCTCCTACTGTCTCTCATGCACCTCTATATTTCTTCTGTCAATAGCCTAGGAAGCTAATGGCTATGCCAAAACAGTGGTGTTGCACTGTACAATGTATTTTTTGCTGTTTTGGAAGCTTTTTAACCCCCTAAAGGTGTTTACTGTGCCTTACATTTGGCCTACCATTGAATCCAATGGGGTTTAGAAAGGTTCAATAAAAATTCGAAGTTCGGTTTGATAGGTTTGGCAAATGTACCCCTTCTTCAGTTCGGTGATCTGAACAGCAAGAGGTTTGCTCATCTCTATCCACAATCTTTTCTGAAGTCTCCTACCTGAACTTCGAGGGAGTTAACCCATATGCTGTACAGACGTTCCTGTATACAATTCCCACAACTTAGTTGGGGCATTCAATATACACTTGCTGCCTTAGACTCTCTCTCATCATCTCATCTTTTGGTGCCATTTTTCTGATGTATTCCTGGATACTCCTTGTTTGTTCTATAATGGTGGCTTGAATGCCTATCAAGCCCTGACCACCCTCTTTCTGTTTTTCTGTTGGTATACAATCTTTGGGTGTTAGAGTAGGGGTGGAAACCTCCATGCATTGTAAGCAGCTTTTGGGTCTTCACATTTGCAGCTTCCATCTTTTCTTTTGGCCAGCACACTATGCCAGCAGGGTATCTGATAACTGGCATTTATTGATGGTGCGGATCTTAAAGCCGCTTTACACGCTGCAATATCGTTACTAATATCGCTAGCGTGCGTTCCCGCCCCCATCGGTTGCGCGTCACGGGCAAATCGCTGCCCGTGGCGCACAACATCGCTCAGACCCGTCCCACTACTTACCTGCCTAGCAACGTCGCTGTGACCGGCAAACCGACTCCTTTCTAAGGGGGTGGTTCATTCGGCGTCACAGCGACGTCACTAAGTGGCCGCCCAATAGAAGCGGAGGGTGTGGAGATGAGCGGGACGTAACATCCCGCCCACCTCCTTCCTTCCTCATTGGCGGTGGAGGCAGGTAAGGAGATGTTTGTCGCTCCTGCAGTATCACACATAGCGATGTGTGATGCTGCAGGAACGAGGAACAGCATCGCTACGTACGAGACAACGATTTTTGGTGTTTGGACGGCCTCTCCAAAACCAACGATTTTTGTTTCTTTTGCGATCATTTAACCCCATAGCGACGGCCTAACGTCTCAAGACGTCGGAAAAACAGGGTACTTATTCTGTTCCGACGTCTTGAGACGTCAGGCCGGAAAAACCCTGTAGCGCCCCCCAGTGACGAAAAATCTCGGGGGTTTCAGCTACCGGGGGTAGCTGAGACCCCCCAGATTATGAATCGGGGTGTTTTTTATGCACCCCGTTAATGCGATCGCCGGTATACACCGTATACCGGCGACAACATAAAAAAAAAAAAATGGCTGGTAAAATCTATTTATTTCTCATCTGACGTGATCAAACATGTCAGATGAGAAATAAATGTGAGCCCTTAGTGCCCCCAAAGCCCCCGGTACCGGAGAAATCCATCCAACCCCCCCCCCCCCGGAAAATCCAAGATGGCGCCGACGCGCGCTGAAAACTCCCGCCGCCGCCGCCTCTGCATTCATTTCCCTCCGATCTGAAATGATCAAACATTTCAGATCGGAGGGAAATGTCCCCCTCCTGACCTCTCCTCCGGTACACCGGAGCTCTTTGGTCCCTGGAGCCCCCTCCAGTTCTTCAGAGCCCCCCTCCGGAGCGTGCAAGATGGCGCCGACGCGCGCTGAAAACTGCCGCCGCCGGCTCTGCATTCATTTCCCTCCGATCTGAAATGATCAAACATTTCAGATCGGAGGGAAATGTCCTTCCCCTGACCCCTCCTCCGGTCCACCGGAGTCCTCTGGTCACCGGAGCCCCCTCCGGGTCTCCAGAGCCACCCCCCCTCCCCCGCATTCATTCTGCTCTTTCTGCCGCATGTGACACGTCACATGCGGCAGAAAGGTGTCCCCAGGTCCCCCCAGGTCCCACTAGGTCACCCCCCATCAACCCCCCCCAGCCCCCGGTCATACGTTACCTGTCTGGTGATCCGTCCCGCGATCACGCCGCCTCCTTCTTGAATGCTGACGGCGCATGCGCAGACAGCGGCTGTCAGCTGGATTCCTCCCCCGGTCCACAGTGGAGCAGCCTGTGCATCAGCGACGTCAGTCTTGCAGGGACGCTGACGTCGCTGATGCACAGGCTGCTCCACTGTGGACCGGGGGAGAGTGAGTGCAGTAATCAGCAGTCTCTCCATGTGAGGAGTGTGGTCCTCACATGGAGAGACTGCTGTTCCAGAAAATGGGGGGTACGTTCTGTGAGCGTGCCCCTCATATTCTGGAATGAGGTTACTGCAGGTCACTCTGCCCTAAGTTGGACCGGGGCAGTGTGAGTGCAGTATTCTCAGATTACTGCACCCACACTGCTCATGGAGAGCTTGCTCTTCCAGAAAATGGGGGATACGTTCCCTGAACGTGCCCCCCATATTCTAGAAGATCCAGAGTCGGCGTGGGACCTCACGGATTACAGCGGATTACAGCGACCGTAATTTCTTTATTTTCAATAAATTGGGGAAAGAGGAATGTTTCGGGGAGTTTTTTTTTCAAATAAATTTTTTTTTTGTCTTTTTTTTTTTGTCTATTACTTGACTGGGTTAGTGATGTCGGGTATCTGTTTAGATGCCGTGACATCACTAACCCCAGGGCTTGATGCCAGGTGACATTACAGCTGGTATCAACCCCATATATTACCCCGTCTGCCACCGCACCAGGGCGCGGGATGAGCTGGGGCGAAGCGCCAGGATTGGCGCATCTAATGGATGCGCCACTTCTGGGGCGGCTGCGGCCTGCTATTTTTAGGCTGGGAAGAGTCCAATAACCATGGCTCTTCCCACCCTGAGAATACCAGACCCCAGCTGTCCGCTTCACCTTGGCTGGTGATCTAATTTGGGGGGGACCCCACGTTTTTTTTTTTTAAAAAAAACGCCTGGGGAGCCCTCCAAATTGATCACCAGCCAAGGTGAAGCTGTCAGCTGTGGTTTGCAGGCTACAGCTGTCTGCTTTACCCTAGCTGGCTATCAAAAATGGGGGGGACCCCACGTCGTTTATTTTAATTATTATTTTTTTGGGGGTCTAAATACAAGGCTAGGCACCCTTTAGTGCCACATGAAAAGCACTAAAGGGCGCCAGCTTAGAATATGCAGGGGGTGGGACGTTATATATGTTTGACATGTATCCATTCATCCATTGTAGCATTTTAGGCTGTGCGCCCACAATCGGGATTTGCAGCGTTTTGGGCGCAGAGTGTTTTCCCTGTGTCCATAACGCTGCATTGTGCAGTAGAAGCACAGTGGAAGGATTTTTAGAAATCCCATGCCCAATGTGCTTGCCCAATGTGCTTCTTTTCTCCGCCACATAAACTGACCTGTGACGCAGCTTCCCGAGCCTCAGCATGTCAATTTATGCTGCGGAGATGAGTGTTCTCTGCAGGTAGCATAGAGCTCCACAGCGGCCTGAACCCAAATCGTGGGCATGGGCAGCTGCGTTCTCCCGTGGACAACACTCACATCTCTGCAGGAGGCTGACACTGTGTACTAGACGCCGTGTCACTGGCTCATGGCCACATAGCCTAAAAGTGAGACATTGGTTGCTACAGCAACATTTTTGTGAAGTACCTGTGGATTCAAAATGCTTATTATACTCCTGAATAAAATCCAGTTTCCAAAATGGGGTCACTTGTGGGGGTTTCTAATGTATAGGTACCCAAGGGGCCCTGCAAATGTGACATGGTGCCCGCAATTTATTTCAACTTTTCCAGAATTCAAATGGTGCTGCTTCCATTCCAAGCCCTCCCATTTATCCAAACAGAGGTTTTTGGCCACATGTGGGGTATCCCTGTGCTCATAAGACATTGGATAACAACCTGTTGGGTCCACGGTTTGTTGTTGTCTCTTGAAAAAGTGAGAAATTTGATGCTGAAGCAACATTTTTGTGAAAAAAATGAAAATTTTCAATATGGCAACCTAAGCTTATCAAATTCTGTGAAGTATTCGTGGATTCATACTGCTCACTATACACCTAGATAAAAGCCTTGAGGTGTCTTGTTTCCAGAATGGAGTCACTTGTGGGGGATCGCCACTGTTTAGGCACCTCAGGGGCTCTCCAAATGCAACCTGGCGTCCGCTATTGATTCCAGCCAATTTTGCAGTCAAATGGCACTCCTTCCCTTCCGAGCCCTGCCATGCGCCCAAACAGTTGATTTCCACCACATATAAGGTATCGCCAAACTCAGGAGAAATTGCACAATAAATGTTATGCTGAATTTTTTCCTTTTACTCTTGTAAAAAAAAAAGCTACCTGGTTGAAATAACAATTTTGTGGTAAAATTTTTTTTTTTTTTCATGGCTCAACGTTATAAAATTCTGTGAAGCACCTGGGGGTTCAGGGTACTCACCAAACATCTAGATAAATTCCTTGAGGGGCCTAGTTTCCAAAATGGGGTCACTTGTGTGGGGTTTCTGCTGTTTAGGTACCTTAGGGGTCCTCCAAATGTCACATGGTGCCCGCAATCTTTTTCAGCCAAATTTCCTTTCCAAAATTCAAATATTGCTCCTTTCGTTCCAAGCCCTCCCATTTGTCCAAACAAAGGTTTCAGACCACATGTGAGGTATCACCGCGCTCATAAAAAAGTGGTTAACAAACCTTGAGGTCAAATTTTTGGAATTACCTCTTGAAAAAGTGAGAAAATTGATGCTAAAGCAACATTTTTGAGAAAATTATTAAAATTTTCAATATGACAACGTAACGTTAACAAAATCTGTGAAGTACCTGTGGATCTAAAATGCTCACTATACCCCTAGATAGAAGCCTTGAGGGGTCTAGTTTCCAAAATGGTGTCACTTGTGAGGGGTTTCTTCTGTTTAGGTACCTTAGCGGACCTGTAAATGCAACATGGTGCCCGCAATCTATTTCAGCCAAATTTGCTTTCCAAAATTCAAATTTTGCTCCTTCTGTTCCGAGCCCTCCCATTTGTCCAAACAGAGGTTTCTGACCACATGTGGGGTATCGGCGCGCTCATAAGAAAGTGGGGAACAAGTTTTGGGGTCCATTTTGTTGTGTTAGGTCTTCTAAAAGTGAATAAATTTGGGTTAGAGCAACATTTTTAGGTAAAATTTAATTTTTGCTTTTTTTCATTCCACATTGCTTTTGTTCATGTGAAGCACCTGAAGGGTTAATAAACTTCTTGAATGTGGTTTTGAGTACTTTGGGGGGTGCAGTTTTTATAATGGTGTCACTTTTGGGTATTTTCTGTCATCTAGGCCTATTGAAGTCACTTCAAATGTGATGTGGTCCCTAAAAAAATGGTTTTGTAAATTTTGATGTAAAAATGAGAAATCGCTGATAAACTTTGAACCCCTCTAACTTCCTAACAAAAAAAAATTTTGTTTCCAAAATTGTGCTGATGTAAAGTAGACATGTGGGAAATGTTATTTATTAACTATTTTGTGTCACAGAAATCTCTGGTTTAACGGTATAAAAATTCAAAAGTTGAAAATTGCTAAATTTTCAAAATTTTTGCCAATATTCAATTTTTTTCTTCAATAAACGCAAAAAATATTGTCCTAAATTTGGTACTAACATGAAGTCCAATATGTGACGAAAAAACAATCTCAGAATCACCGGGATCCGTTGAAGCGTTCCAGAGTTATAACCTCATGAAGTGACACTGGTCAGAATTGCAAAATTTGGTCTGGTCATTAAGGTGAAAATTAGCTCCGTCACTAAGGGGTTAAAGTTGCTCGTACGTGTTACACGATGAGATGCCGCTAACGACACCGGATATGTGTCACAAACACCGTGACCCCGACGATAAATTGTTAGCGATATCGCAGCGTGTAAAGCCCCCTTTATTCTCCCAAATGATACAGCTCTTCAGGATTTACACTACCCTTTGAAGGTATCTGAATGTTTCTGCTTTTCTTGAATCTTCGGCATCCCACAGGGATATGGTAACTATGATGAAGTACTTGTAGCAGGTCAGTATATCTTCTATGTGCCCTGCTGGTTGTTCCACTCCATCAGTCTTAACTACCTTGCCTCTCTTTAATACCAACCGGCTGCAGTTCTCCAGGGTATTAGAGTGTACCCACATTTAAAGCCATGAGTACATACCCTCAGACTCTGTTTACACTAACTGCCCACCTGCACTAAGCGATCACTTGTTTGCTGATTGTTAGTCATGCATATCATGCTGTTATAGATCATTCAGTGTGCTCATGTTGCCATTATTCTTGGTAGCACAGGTCTTCAATGATGGTCGTTTGGGCAAACCGAAAGATTATTTCACCTGTTAAAGAAGCTTTTTTTATTTCCTTTTGGTTGAACAGCAGCCTGTTTTGACAGCATGTGACTCACCCCAGGGCCTTGGGATACTCGGTCTTGGGCTTTGAATCCCTGGGAAGTATCACGGGTGGCCAGTAGCCGATTCTGTGATCCTGGGGGCCGCTTAAAAGGAAGGAAGAAAATAAAAATAAAAATGTTTTTCGTGATGTATGCAGCTATATGGGGAAAGCCGCCGCTGCAAACTCTCTCACTACTGGGGCTGGTAATATTGAACAGCTTGGATGTTATGGCCCTCCGCAAGTAGAGCTAGGCCCCATGGGAGGATGATGGTGGTGGTAGTATGATGAAAGTTAATGATGCAAAGGTGCAGGAAGGATTCAGACAACACAGGGGCTGCGGTTTAACTTGTTCTTTACTGACTGGTTCCGTGAAGCTGCAACCCGGCTGGTGCTGGTCTCTACCAATCTGGGCCTCAGGTGATTTAGTATTCCCTTGATCCCAGTGCCGGTGTGGTGATCTGTGGAGCTTTACTTCCTTGCACCCGTCAACAGTTGGTGGGTCACCGTGGCTTGGAGCGTTCTGGGGTCCCCTCCTGTCGTCACAGTGCTGGCCCATATGGCAGGCAGCTTGAACCTCTCTTGGGTTGGTCCTCTGTCCCTGTTCCCCTTGCTGCTGTGACCCGGTCACTAACGTTGGTGAGGAACCTTGATGATTCCCTCACCGGGAAGATTTATCAGGTGAGCTTGAAGCATCTTCCTGAACTAGGGCTCTGCACCCCACCGGTGCTTGGTCCCGTGAGTACTCACACCGTACTCTCCCTGGCGACCGTACTCCTTTTGCCCAACAAGTCACTTTACACTTGTTCTCTGAACGTTGACTTCTGACTGACTTAGGATGGACCGTCCGACTCACTTCTGACTCATTGTCTGTCAAGATGTCGGTCTACTGTCAACTGCCTGACTAACCCCTCCTCCCAGGTGTATGACTAGCGGATTGGAAAAATCCCGACCAATAGGTAGCTATCCATTAGACCTGTCTCTAGCCTGTTACCCAGTTAGGGAAAAGAGCAGATTTATGTGTGTTTGAATGGTATTTACCGGTACTGGTCTTCCAGGAACCCGTGGTTAGCACTGCATCTGTTACTGGATGCAATACCCTGTGGCACCTGACGCCTTAGGGGCGCCACACATGAGTATCACAATATGAATGTTTCTAGGAATGCTTATGATAATGGTGCAGTATAAATGCCCTTCTAAAGGGAATCTGTCAGCAGGTTTTTGCTACTTCATCAGACAGCAACAACATGTAGGCAAAGAGGTTCTGAATCCATTGGTGTATCACAAAAATTATTGGTTGCAGCCGTTCTCACATAATCAAAGAATCAAGTTTTAAGCAGATAGCTGAACTGAGAACGCTGTCCCGCCTTCACCAGGCTCTCAATAGAGATTGCACATTGACACTTAAGCCTAGGTCACACGTAGCGACGCAGCAGCGATCACGACGACGATCTGACCTTACCAGGATCGCTGCTGCATCGTTACATGGTCGCTGGTGAGCTGTCAAACAGACAGATCTCACCAGAGACCAGTGACCAGCCCCCAGCTAGCAGCGACGCGTGGAAGCGATGCTGCGCTTGGTAACTAAGGTAAATATCGGGTAACCAAGCAAAGTGCTTTGCTTGGTTACCCCATATTTACCATGGTTACTAGCGCACATCGCTTAGCGCTGGCTCCCTGCACTCGTAGCCAGAGTACACATCGGATTAATAAGCAAACCGCTTTGCTTATAGTTACCCGATGTGTACCTTGGCTACGTGTGCAGGGAGAAGGCAGCCGGCTTGAAGAAGCTGGAGACGCTAGTAACCAAGGTAAATATCGGGTAACCAAGCCTTTGCTTGGTTACCCGATATTTACCTTGGTTATTAGCGTCCGCAGAAGCCGGCTCCCTGCACATTCAGTTCATTGCTCTCTCGCTGTCACACACAGCGATGTGTGCTTCACAGCGGGAGAGCAACGACCAAAAAATGGTCCAGGACATTCAGCAACAACCGGCGACCTCACAGCAGGGGTCAGGTTGTTGCTGGATGTCACACACAGCGACATCGCTAGCAAGGTCGCTGCTACGTCACAGAAAATGGTGAATTATCAGCGACGTCATCGTCGCTGTCGTTGTGTGTGACATAACCATTAGGTGTCATCACAACAGGGGGGGTGTTGGACTGCTGTGCATGTGAGTTGCTAGTCCTGCAATATTAATCGCAGGGCTATAAAACCATTTGTTTAAATAAACAATAGCACACACAGTGATAAAAGAGGCATAGTTTCTTTTTTTTTTAACCCCTACATCATGCTGTCTTCAGCTGAAATAGCAAAAATCAAATTCACTTTAAGGAGTACCTATCACCAATCTGGAACTGCTTTTTTTATTTAATAAAAGTGTGGGCAGCCCCGGGTTGATGATTTTTCTTAATATCATATAGTTACAAAAACTGCACATAAGTATCCCTTATGAACCCCAAATGGGCTCCACTTTCTTGCAGCTGCTCTTGCAGTGAAGGGGCAAGATTCTGCAATTGGCCGAGCACTGCCACTAAAGGGTACTTTATACGCTGTGGTATCAGTACCAATATCGCTAGCGAGCTTACCCGCCCCAGTCGGTTGTGCGTCACAGGCAAATCACTGCCCGTGGCGCACAACATCGCTAACACCCGTCACACGGACTTACCTTCCCTGCGACGTCGCTCTGGCCGGCGATCCACCTCCTTTCTAAGGGGGCGCTTCGTGCGGCGTCACAGCGATGTCACACGACAGCTGTCCAATAGCAGAGGAGGGGCAGAGATGAGCGGCCGGAACATGCCACCACCTCCTTCCTTCCTCATTGGCGGTGGACGGAGGTAAGGAGATGTTCGGCGCTCCTGCGGTGTCACACGTAGCGATGTGTAATGCCGCAGGAACGAGGAACAACATTGCTACTTACCAGATAACGATTTTTGGTAAATGAATGACCTCTCATATACCAACGATTTTTGTCTCTTTTGCAATCGTTTAAGGTCGCTCCTGCCTGTCACACGCTGCGATGTCGCTAATGACGCCGGATGTGCGTCACAAACACAGTGACCCTGACGATATATTGTTAGCGATGTCGCAGCGTGTAAATGGCCCTATAGTCTAGTACGTTATTACCGATCAGCAACAGGTCTAATGGTGTTTCTGGTCCTGTCCATAATGAAAATAAGAATTGTTTGGCTGTATCTTGTCTCCCTCTTCCTATTAAATAGTGAACATGCATCTTATGTGTATGGGAAGCTTCGGAGTGGTTCCATTATTTTTAGTAACTATTATTAAATTGCATTTCCAGTATTGTACATGGCTAATCTACTGCAGTCGCAAAAGTAATCATGTTAAGGTTGCACGGCTTTTATTAAAATACATAAAAGACAAATTATTTTGCTAATATTAATTGTGCATTTCTTATTAAATTATGTTATTGTTACATTTATTGTCTAGTGTATGAGTAGATTGAAGGCTACACTACAATTCACGGTCAAATGAAAGTATTAAACATAATTGTTATTAAAGCTCTCTTTATTAAATTGTATAAAGTCCCTTTAAATTTTGATTTACCTTTTGCCAGGTTTTTTTTTTTTGCAGTTTATCTGAGATTTGTCAACGAGCTTAGACTATTACTGTAGTTTCCATGGGTTTTCAACATATTGCAGCCTCCCCTGGAGAGAAAATGTCTATTTCCTCTTTGGTACAGTAGAGAGCAGGCTTACAGTACAAACCCACAGCTAATTGCCTGCCGCTACTGCGAGCTGGTGTTTCCTTCAATTTTTACATCTGATTCTTTGAAAAATTACCAAGATCCTTTCATAGCTGTCACACCTTTCTTATTCGCCGAGCTGCCTTTCGAAATGGAATAAAACTGTCTTTTTGCCCCCAAGATGGTGCAATAATACACTTTATATATATATTTTTATTGGAATTTTCATGCCTATTATTTACAGGAGTCACATACGGCTCAGACCACAATATTGCTGGCAAGAAAGCCCAGCTAATGAAGCTGTAAGTTCATTAGTGTTTGCAATCAGCAGCAAGCAGACACCCTCATCAGGGCAGGAGGCTGCAAAGAGCCATTCATCAGCATGAAGTGTTATTCATGGATGACCCCTAAATCATTGCACTAGTAGTAGATGCACTGATTGGACACAGCATGGGAGCCTTGGTACTTTGCATTAGCAGACTCAGACAGGGGGAGTGAGGAAGGGATAGGCAAACCATGGGGAAATCCTGCAAACAGCAGCACAAATAAAATCAGACTGGCTTCTCTTGCGCCATATATATGCAGACATATTTCCTCCCTCTTTGATAAGGACGTATAAAAGTAGCATTCCCGCTGAGCAGCCGGGGAAGGATATAAATATGCAGGCTGGTGGATGCAGTGTTTAGAGGATGCTGGGCTCCCCCCTTGCTCTGTACCGGGGAGGAGCATGGTAGGCTGCTGGGTAGAGGCAGAGGCAGCAGCTGCTTCACGTGTATGCCTGGCAGTGGCTGCTGGAGCTGCTCCCAGCCTGGACAACTACTCTCAGCTTCTTCCATCACCTAGGGGATAGAGGGGTGTGTGTGCTCCCATGCTGGAGGAAAATACTCCCATGCAGGACCAAAAAACAAGAATGGACTAGCTGCTGGCGCAAGAGGATAGGTGGCTGCTGGAGCTGGGCACAAGTTGCACCCCTTCAATTTATTCCTTTTCATATTGATCTTCTATTCAGCATCCCAAAACCTTGCATGATGTGCGGATTCCCAATGAGAGAACTGTTAGGAGAAGAGAAGGTAAGTGACATATTTAGTTTTACAAGTGCACATTGTTTACATCTCAGTTACATTGTAGCACGCAGAGTTGGAATGACATTGTGCCTGCTCCTGGGATCAGACTGAGGGGATCATTCTATTGTACATCTGCTTCCAGCCACTTTCTCCATCCTTCTAAGTTCAGGAGCAGTCTGCATTCAGGGGGTGGATTGTAGGGACAGATGGAGCCATTGATCTTTCTGACATTTCCAAACCAGAGGGCAGGAATGATGCCAAATGAAAAAGAGTGATCTGTATGTTTGGGAATTATTACAAAAGAGTAGAAACCTGTAGCCTCTTGATGCTGGCTACTGCTTGGAGCAACTCTGGACAGGAAGGCACCTAACAACCTGCTGGACCAACTCAGTACACAATGCAGCACATGGTCCTAGCCCAGCTGCCAAGAGATACCCAACAATATTGTTCTCCAAGACACATCAGACAACAATACATCAAGAATCTAGCAAATATCTCTCACCTTTTATGTTGTATCTGTAAAAAATGTAAAATTAAGTTTAATCATTGATTCTCCAACATGCAATATTGCCTAATTTGCTACAATGTTTCCCCCAGTGAACAGCTTTTGCCATCATGACCACCAACTTAAGAAAAACCAAACATAAAAGCTATGATGTTATGAATTTACATTATATACAAATACTACCATGTTTTTTTCCATGTGGTCGGCACGCAATAGTTAACATAGCTGTTAGCTGGCATTCTTGTCAATAAGAGACTGCAAGGAGTGGATGTCAGCATGTGATCATCCCGACCTTAACCCTGCTGGGAAGAGATGTGTCAATATCACCACAGCTGCTGCTTTCTTGCCAGAAAGTTCATTTCGTTCTATGTAGGACAAAGGGGGATTTTATTTTGAGAGCAGCCCTGCCATCGCCGCTTGATTTCTGCTAATTGCAGTAAAACAGCTCTGATTTAGAGAGAACTAGTGTATTTTGTCAACACAGCACTAGTAGGATGATTGGTGGGGGAGAGGGAAGTCTTGCTTGTTTTTGTTCTGGAAGAAGGGAACAAATCAATCAGTTGGGAGCACATGCAGTGTTAATACAACCAGACTTAACCTGGCAGCATTCTTACAAATGGGATGTATGGAGCCATACCATTAGGCTGGTCACATGTGCATGACAGCGAGCAGCACGCCTCGTGTAGTATTATATGGAATATTGTACCACTTAGCATTTGATCTAGGGTAAGCCATACTCCAAAGACTCTTACATCTTCTGTACTTCCTAAAAGGTCCCAGATATACACCATAAAAGTGAAGCCCGAGATAAAAACTTCCATTAGCTTACCTATCTCCCTCAAAGGTCACACCAGGCCCTTTCACACATAATATATCTAAATCTGCTTCTTCCTGCTTTTCTTTTTCCTTCTTGCACTTGACCTTAAAACATTTCCTTGGCTTGCTTGCATCCAGCGTAGCATTAGTGCCCGTTGTAATCTCTGTATCATCTTTGTAAAGCTGAGTGTCTGCCCTGACTTGTGCATGGAGCATATGCTGGAGATTTGGAAGCAGTGAAAGAATTCAGTGGGTGGTCTTTTTCTTCTTCTTGGCATGGGAATATGGTTCTATCTGTACTTGGTGTGTTCTCTCGAAAGGCTCAACTCGTAGGAAAGTCTAGATAACTTTCTAAATTACTGGAGAGAATGTTCAATAATAGAGCTAAGCAACAGTGTCAAAATAGGGACAATTCACATAAGGGGTTCAGGCTAATAAAATGTTATCTTTGCATACAGGTAAAATATATCTTTCTACCGTGTTAGCCAGTAGAGATAAAAAAAAAATGTTTAAAAGAACTGAGAGTCCTCAGTGGTTGATACCTTTTAATGGCTAAGTGAAAAGATAGTAATATAGAGCAAGCTTTCCAGACTACTCAGGTCTCTTCTTCAGGCTCAATTTTTTTATCTTTACATATTTATTTATCCCATGATAAAGCAGAATTCAATGGCATCATCCACAGCGTCCTATATTTATTTTTATTATTATTTTTTGTGCTCTTTTAAATACTATATGTACCCTAATGGGCAGCTCAGAAGTTTTCAGCACATCTAGGTGATGTGTTGGTGTCTAAACTTTGCTAGCAGTCATCATTGCCTGTAAGAC
Organism: Anomaloglossus baeobatrachus; assembly: GCF_048569485.1. Taxonomy (NCBI): domain Eukaryota; kingdom Metazoa; phylum Chordata; class Amphibia; order Anura; family Aromobatidae; genus Anomaloglossus; species Anomaloglossus baeobatrachus. Next base: position 158,946,691 of record NC_134353.1, on the reverse strand, counting down.
TCATTATACCAACTGGTTCTCCGTAAGGCAAACCAGGACCCCTGAGAGCTGCCCAGAGTTTGACTGTACAGAATGTAGTTTCTGCTTCTTCTTCTAATGATGGAAACTTCACAATCTGTCCAGTTCCTCTTCTTACCTCCTGAACAAACCACATCAGATCACAGACCACCACAGGGCCCTGATCATTTTTACTTCATGCCTCGGTTCATTATTACATCTTTTCCGTTAGACACTATAGAGGCTCCAGTCGCTCGACCCTTCATTTGGCAGGTGCCTGTTTCATGATCTGTTATAACAGAGTATTCTGTACTAGTATCCATGGCTGTATTGTATGTACACTTAGTTATAGTTTCTCTTGGTAGAGGAAGGTTGAACTAGATGGACCTAGGGCTTTTTTCAACCTATGCAACTATTGACATAATGAGAGGACTTTACACCTTGCCCCATACATTGTTCTTAGGCCAAATTTCATCGTGCAATTAAAAATGGAAAAAAATTATATCATTAACATTTTTCCAAAGGTCTCCTAAAATATAAATACATATACGACCGCATTATATTAAATAATCATTTGTACTCTAGCACCATGAAAGTAAAAAAAAATCTACATAAAAATGTGTATATATATATAATATATATATATATATATATATATATATATATATATATACGTATTACTTTTTTTAGCAATTCTGTTTTCTTGTCATGTTCTGCTTACATCAACGGGAGAATGAAACTTAGCCTAACATGTATAATCCATTTAGCCAGTTGAGGCTAGTACTTCTGTTAAGCCCCACTGAGCTACAGTAATTATATTTCATAGTAATAACTTAGGAGGTATCATACAGAGAACAAGAGTCAAGCTCACATTGTAAGTTATAATAACACATATTCATCTGAAAAGAGAAGGAAATGGTACAGCTCTGCAACCACACATTAGTCAGCCTTTTCTTATTTCCACTGTATACACAGCAATGGTCTCCGACCAAGTTTGAATTCTGTTATTACAAAATTATTAGACTATAACACCCCGCCGACTAAATTAATCATCAATTAATTATATTTTATGAATATTGTTGTTGTTATACTCATTGACTCTATGATGTGGCAAAGGATATGTTTTTATAATATCTTTGAATATTCACGATTATGCATTTTTACATTTAGTTTGTAGGGGGGGGTGAGGGGCAACGAGTTTGAGCCATCATTATCATTATTTTTTACTGCTTGTAAATCAATGCTTTCATAGACAAATAGGGAAAAAAATCATTATTTTGTGATTGCTCAAGTTATGTAAGTTACCTAGTTTTCTTGTTTTTGGCAACTTTCACAATAAGCGCCGGTGCCCTTTAAATCTACCCTATATAAAAAACATTATCACGGTTGTGAGAAAACATTGATTAATTGACGCCCCTGATAAAGTCTGATTTATTTCGTATTATTTTATAGCAGGCTTTATGAAGCTCTCTTTACAATTGAGATTAATGCATCGGAGCATATAAGTGGTTTGGAGGGCTGCATACATTTTCTGTGCCTCTGTAATCAATTTTAGATACAAGCATTCCACAATGGATCTGCCTGCATCCAAAACTGCCTTATTATAGAGAATTATCTCGCTTTGTGATTGATAGCAATATTTCTCCATCTTGAAAACACCATTTGTTTCCAAATAAGTGTTATGGCTTCTCAGCCTCGGTGTGGAAGCTCCAGACTCTAATTGCATTTATAGGAGGCCTTGATTTGTCACACATAGAAGGTATCCGGAGAACAGCAAAGCCTCATTTGTTTTTTTTTTTCCTTTTCCTGTGAAAGTGTGTAGATATATTATTGATGATCATCGTCTGAACCTTTTTAAAAGGGAAGCCAAACGTAGTCGTAAGTACTGCTAAGAAAGCTTTCCCTCTGACTGAGCTTCACTTACCATTCATTGCAAATCACCCAACATTTGGAGATATTCTAAGTCATTTGTAAAAAGTTGCACAAGCCATTTCTATGGACACTGATAGCCGAATGTTAATATAAGCATCTGGCGATTTCATTTTGTGATTGCGCTCCCTAATTAGTCAACACTCCATTACTAATGGACATGAAACCAATGATGAGTATTTATGCCGAAATCACTATATAATGATGAATCTAAAACCTTCCAGTGCTCACAATTGGATTTAGCCCCCAGCATAGTCACTATATGTGCATGATATCTTGGGTAGGATATTGGCTGGTTGAAGCACAACCTTAAAAATAGCATAAAACTATTGCAACACCACCTCCATATAATGTCCCTTTTTCTCCTACTCATGGAAATGTTTTCTTGTAAGGCGACTTATATTAAATATGAAGCGCTGTCAGAAAGCTGGTAACTTTAAGAATATTGAAAACCTCCCACCCCCCTAGCAATAGGCATTAATGTGCTGCTATTTTTCAATTCCGTAATGCATAGGCAATTTCACATTGTTAGGAAAGTCATTCATTTCTCCGATGTTAATTTCATCTTATTAGGCTGGAGCTCACTCCTGATGAAAATATATATATATATATATATATATATATATATATATATATATATACAGTATATATATCTATATATATGTATATATAGGTAAAATTGTTATATATAGGTGAATTTTATTAATATTACAGATATACACTTCTTCGCGCAGGACCTGAGTATTGCACACAGACTATGTATATATCATCCATGTCTTTTATTAAAAATCCCATCCACATACAATTCTGTCAATTTTGCAACTCTGAATCAATGGTACCTTGTGCGCCACTTTCCATAATTCTGTTGGGCTCATAGTAATAATGAAGAGCTGAAGTTCTCATCAACCTCTTTTTTATACCAATGTATATGAGTGGTTTATGCAAAGATGATGCAGAACGTTCATTACTCCGGATGACACATATAAAGCCACTTATAACACATTTTGAATAACCCTATTAGACATCCCTATTGCAAACATAGCTCTGCAAGATTTTTCCAGTAATATTGCCTTTGGTTTGATTCCATAGCATTCTTGGGGGGGCATTATCATTACCTAGAAAGACAGTTTTTTGACTATAGTTATAGTATATCTTGACCTATCGATCATGGCGCCTTTTTTTGCCATGACCGATACAAATTTGTGTCAAAACATCACAAATATAAGTTTTGAAGTGAATTCATCAGTAAACTGTGACGTGACCACTAAATCTGAATATATCCTTAGAGAAAAATACAATACTTTAATGCAAATGAATAAAGCCATTATTCATACTTGAGGGTCAATGGATGGCGTTGGCTTCAGTACAAAGTTTGGCTCTTTAGTTATTCTTGCTTTCTGTAATATAACAGAATAAATGTCAAAAAATGACTTGATAAATCACAGTCACTGCATTTCGTTAACATTAATCACATTGTTTTACTTTACTTCAGATGCAAACAGCCGCCATTACATCTTACCAAGAGTTTTCTAATAGAGATAGGCTCATCGTGTTCTGGAACAGAATGTCATCTCCCACTTGGGCTGCCCTTTATATAAGAACAATTAAATGCCATTTTGCTCTTTCATTTTTTATTTCAATAAGTCACTGTCCAACATGAAAAATAGTTTGCTTTTTAGAGTCTTTCTTCCAGAAAGTATTGATATTATTCCCCACCATTACCAAACACCATTGTAGTAATGGAGTCTTTGGCATTACAGCCTGTCTATGATAGGCGATGGATGTATGCTGACTTTAGAAAACCTATCCTATGTGTGTATACGTGTACATGGCTGTGTAGATTTGTAGATTTGTGAATGTCTAATAGAGAAGCCAGCCCATAGCCTTTCATTCCTGCTAGAAGGCGTCTGTTGTAGTAAGTGAATAGCTCAGAGACCCTTCTTTTGTTAATAACTGCTGAATGAGATCTAACACCACAAATCTAAAAAGTACCAACATTTCAATTAAAATACGACCAGCTAGTGCCAGCATGCTGCCCAGGCTTTCATTTGTGCTATTAAATTATGGCCATTTGATCTTCCACATTAATACATCATCATTATTGGTGTCTATATGGTTCTCTTTGTAAGTCCATGATAAGCTTTGGAAAAACTGACAGTCTTCTACGTTTGTGCTGTGGATATAATATAGTCAGATTTGTATTAATTTTGTATGTGTATTAATTATTACAATACATAGGGTCTTCTAAGCACTATTATACAGAATACATTCTAAAGTGTTGGATTTAATCTCTTTAAAGCCTTTTACAGAATATGAACCGATGAGTATAAGCCAATGTGTTACCTCGACCATTGGATATCTTACTACATTTATCTTTCTAGCTATCTATTTTCTTCTATCTATCTATCTATCTATCTATCTATCTATCTATCTATCTATCTATCCATCCATCCATCCAATTATCCATCTATCTATCTATCTATCTATCTATCCCTCTATCTATCTATCTATCTATCTATCCATCCATCCAATTATCTATCTATCCATCTATCTATCTATCTATCTATCCATCCAATTCTATCTATCTATCTATCTATTCATCAATCCAATTATCTATCCATTTCTTTATAGCATTGTTTATCTTTGATGGCTTGGGATTCTACCACAGAAATGTTGAATACTATATATTGATTACATTCAGTTCCATTGTGTTCATAAAGAAATGTATAATTCCCAAATATTGAATTTCATACTGCTAATCTGGAATTATGGAGACCCATAAGTAGGTGTCGTAGAGTAATTTTGTAGATTAGTGTTAATATATTATACACTCCCAGACCCACTCATATAGCCAAGTGGCATTGCTAACATTTCTATCCGTATTCTATTCAATGTGCCACATTATCACATTTGTCATTTAGCAAGCACCACATTAAATGTATTTTTTTCTCCCACTTCGAAGTTTTTATTCTCACCCTTTTCCAAAGCATAAAGCTCAATTCAAAGTTAAGTTTATATATCATTCAGAATAACCTATAGATTTCATCACATGGATAAAGTCATTTTAAATCTGTGACTTACTATGCATGACTTTTTCGGAAATAGTTATTTTTCTAATTTTAGTTCTTTAATTCATTTTGATCAACATATACTTTTATGTTTTTTTTTAGAATACTTTTAGGTCACTTTTTATGTATTCTTTAATAATTCAATATAAATATTATAAATTTAAATTTTATTTTTTTGAAAAACATCGATGGCTGTAGAGCAGACTAACTGGATTAATTTCTGAAAGCACTGAGGTGAAAAAAAAAAAAGAAAGAAATATGTGCAGTTTAGCTCTCAAATTTTTCTGCTCTGTGTTGCTGCCCTCTTTTTACCCAAGCTACCTTCCCAACTATGAAAGAGTTAAGTGGTGTTTTCCTTTCTCATATGCTTGGCAGCACATCACCTATGTGTTTTTCCCCTCCTGAACGTCTTGTTTCAGTACCCCCTGAGTATCTCTGTAGTGTGCCCGAACCATCCTTCTCATCTGCTTCCTTTATAACGACAACACAGCGATAGCAGAAGACAAGGCTGACAGGTGCTCCACGACTTTTCTGTGGTATGCCTATTTCTAACTTTTCTTGTGTCATTTTATTGATTATATAACTTATTTCGCTGCTGGTTTTATCATTTATCTTATCACATGCTTGCTTTGCACAATCAATGATATGTTTGCATAGTGTTACTCTATTAACAAAATTCTGAAAATGGCTTGGGAACGTCCGACTAAGTGCTAAGGGAAGAAATCTGCAACAGATTGGCTGGAAGTACAGGACTTATAAATAGATTGAAGACAGCTATATTGTATGATATTTGAATACATTGACTGTCTTATAATAATAATATACATGTATGTATAGTACTTTACATATCCACCTACACAACTGCCAATAGACTGCCTACGTATATGCTAAGTGCTATATATACTATATATAGTATAAGAATATATATATATATACTGCTCAAGAAAATAAGGGGAACACTTAAACAACTAAATGGTAATTTAGTGTTCCCTTTATTTTTTGAGTAATATATATATACACATATATATATATATATATATATATATATATATATATATATATATATATATATATATATATATATATATAATGTGTTTGTGTGTGTGTACATGGCACAGGAATGTAGACCTCAAAAAAGATCACCTCTTCACCTGTAAGTGTGTGCATGTTTAATATATATATATATATATATATATATATATGTATATACACATATACTCTCTCATCCGTATATCCGTATATGTATATATATATATATATATTTTTAGTATTATTTATACATATATATATATATATATATATATATAGATAGATAGAGATAGATAGATATATATATTTTAGTATTATTTATACATATATATATATATATATATATATATATATATATATAGATAGATATATATATATATAGATATATACATATATAAATATATATATATATATATATATATATATACATATACTCACTCAACCATATATCCGTATATGTGTATATATTTTTAGTATTATTTATACATATATATATATATAGATAGATAGATAGATAGATAGATAGATAGATAGATAGATAGATAGATAGATAGAGATATATTTTTTTTTTTATTATTATTTATACATATATATATATATATACACATGGCCCCATTTAATCATTTAATCCATGGCGCTTCACTTGTGAAAAGGGGTGCACATAATAAAAACTAGTACAATAGTCATGAGCAATACAGGGCACAGATTGGAACATGAGATGAGAGGACCCTGCCTGCGAGGGCTCACAGTCTACAGGGGATGGGTGAGGATACAGAAGGTGATTATATATATATCACCTTCTGTATCCTCACCCATCCCCTGTAGACTGTGAGCCCTCGCAGGCAGGGTCCTCTCATCTCATGTTCCAATCTGTGCCCTGTATTGCTCATGACTATTGTACTAGTTTTTATTATGTGCACCCCTTTTCACAAGTGAAGCGCCATGGATTAAATGATTAAATGGGGCCATGTGTATATATATATATATGTATAAATAATAATAAAAAAAATATATATCTCTATCTATCTATCTATCTATCTATCTATCTATATATATATATATATATATATATATATATATATATATATATATGTATAAATAATACTAAAAATATATACACATATACGGATATATGGTTGAGTGAGTATATGTATATATATATATATATATATGTATAAATAATACTAAAATATATATATCTATCTATCTCTATCTATCTATCTATATATATATATATATATATATATATGTATAAATAATACTAAAAATATATATATATATATATATACATATACGGATATACGGATGAGAGAGTATATGTGTATATACATATATATATATATATATATATATATATATTACAGTGTGTATATATATATATATATATCTATATATAGATATATATATATATATATATATATATATATATATATATATAAATATATACGTATGATGCATATCATATGTATATATGAGAAGGCAATCTTTTCTGTATGTGTAGGTGCATATGCAAAGTATACATAATGGATTAGAGGTCCTTGTTCTATCCTAAATATATGCCTATTAAATAAAAGCTGTGTAACTGCATATTCAGCAACTAGTGAAGCAGAACTGTGCAGCAGCAGGATTGGCCCCTCTTAGAGAGGGAAAGGAAATAGACACACATTGACTGTCTTTAAAGGGAACCTTGCACAGCACAGTGTGAACAAGACATTATTCTTGGAGGCGAGAAGCCCTGAATAGATGCGAATCTCATAAATCTGTCCAGTCTTTTGTGAATCTTACTGGCCCTGTTTTTAAGGAGGGTGAAAAAGTTAAAGAATTGGCAATTGCACGTCACTCTTAGGATGCAGGTTTTTCATTATAAATAACCCTGTTCATGGCTAATCCTGTAGTTTTATGTTATTCCGGTTAGATGTGTATTTCGATCCACTAGACTAGACAATAGAGGACGTTGATGATTTCGAACAATTTGCTTTATTGTTTTATTTGGATAATGTACATTTTTTAATGCAGACTTCTATAGTAGGCCTGTGATTGTTAGTTGGCGAAGCTTTGTCTTTTTGTGATGATTTTTTTGTTATAGAACTGTGGGTAAACCTATTAAGAATTAGTCTAATGACAAGTCCTGCTCGGCTGCCACCATCTGTATGATAAAAGGGAAGTTTGAGTTGTTTCAGGAGTTTTCATTGAGACAATTTATTCCATATTTCCCAGGAGACGGAGATATTCAGTCCTAAAATTGCATGCTACTCTCTTCATTTGAAATGTTTCAATAAAGCCAGGTCATGCAGCAGTAGGATTAGATAAATCTGAATTCCCTCTTAAAAACCCAGTGAAGCTTCCTTTTCCCAACCTACACTAAAAAAGAGGAGTGTTTAATTATCTCCACTTCAAACGTGTATTCTGCACAGCTGGATGTAAGAGTCTGTTCTAGATTTCAAAAGAACAGGCATTTATTGAACAGTTTGAGTCAACTGGCTATACTTTCTGCTGTTCCCTGTGTATAGGTATTCACAATAGAGATACTGCACCCCTCACTGGGCAGTCTCTTGTGCCGCACATTAGTGCTACTGCAGACAGAAGTAGGTTAAGTCAGACTATTATACACCTGATCTCATACTGAAACATGATTATCCTCTATACCCCTTCATCAACAAATTCATTAAAGATAATGCAAACAATTTACATAGCAGATGTAATATCATTATGTAGTTGATGGGTAGACTGGAAAACACACTGATCTTAAGTATTGAGTCAAAGGAATATTGCCATTCATTGATGGCGGCGGACAATTTTATAGCATAAATATTATAAAATCAAGCCACATTCATTTTATAATGGTAAAACAGATTAATTAGTAATTTATATATATTCTATCATTTTCTGCTTGGTCACTATGACCAAGTATAAAGTGTCAGTATAGGATTAGATTATATAGATTGGATTGATGTCATAATTGACCATTTCAATGGTTGCTCTTGACATCCATGACTTATTAGTGTGGTTACACGGCTGTCCTTTTAACACATGCCAAGTAAGGCACACATCAATAATTCCTTATTTTGTCCTCGTTTTGCCTTCTGTGCATCATTCTAGTTTTTTCTGTTGCTGAAAAGCATTGATGTGTTTTCCAAGACCTGTTGGTTTGTCTGTGAAAGCGAAACAGTCAATACATGTGCAGCTCAATATCATTTAAAATGACTATAAAGTGTAATTTTCCCTGAATCTTTGCTGTGATGGGTTAAGTGGCAAATACCAGCTCGGAAAAAATACAATATATTTTCTAGTCTTTTCCATCTTCCCTTTTGTTTGAATATCTGCTTAATAGATACGTATAAACATAGAGATATTTTTTGGGATATTTATATGGAGTGAATCCTTCATCTCTACTTAAACCCAAACTGTCCTCTAAGTGTAAAAAGTCTAGAATTGTTGTTATATTTGCTTTAACAGGAAGTTATGACCACGTAAAAATGCCAACAAACAGGTACATATTACCCAAATGCCTTCTCATTGACTTAGTGTGTTATAATCTTGAAATTTGGCGGTTTATTATGGCAAAAATAGCATTTTGGCTCCTCAGATGTCACGAGTACTGTGCTTTTACATTATGGGATATATAGGGCATTGCCCAACAAATCTTGATTACTTGCCAATAGGTATGATAGGGTTATGGATAGCCTGTTTTGTCTCTTGGTTAATGAGGAAGAAAAAGCCATATTGTTAAATGAATACTAGTGATGGGCGCATAGTAACTATTTGTGTTTGGATTATTCGTAACGATTCTCAAAGCGATATTTCAGTATTTGTGATGAATAATGAACCTAATGCAAGTCAAGAGGAACCCGAGCTTTTCTCTTCCCATACCAAGTACTGGAATAGTACTTGGTATTTGGTGAGCATTATCTGACCATGAATAGTTATTATTCGCCCATCTCTAGTTAAAAGGTCAATGTTGGAATCGTGGGAAAAATGTTACCTAACTAAGTGACTCATATTATTTTAATAATCCCCACCCATGTCCTGAGCAGAACTATTATCAGGCATATTGATCTTTCCCCCTGAGCATTACAACTGGTACTCCAATGAACTTTGCATTCACAAACACTATGAAAGCTTACAGCTGAACTTAGGATGTCATATGGTCAATTAGAAGTTTTTTAATCTGGACTGGGCACAAAGGACCAATGTCTTATGTTATTCCCGAAAGATGCAGGTCATTTGCTTGAGTGCACAAGGATTGTGCTCAGGATCACTGGAGCAAAAGACCAACAGCATACAAGGTGGATATAAGCTGCCAGTCATTAGCATAGAAAAAGCAAAAGGTTGAAATCATCAGACCAAGTCGAGCTGAGAATCAACACTGGATAGCCTTGAATCACAGGAGAACATCAAGATGTGCTTCAAGATTCCATAGATCTAAACAGGGTCATCATTCTTACGAAAATATTGGTTTTGGTCATCAGCCATAGATGAACAGTTCAGATCAGGTATTTATATATTTACTATATATTTCGCTTTAATACCGCCAACATATTCCATAGCCCTTTATTATACTCAGATGGTTCTTTTGGATAAATTAAGGAGTCCATCTTTACAGAGATGTAGAAATAAGAGATGATCTATTATTTTGTTTTCTCAGGACATATCTGTCCAATTATAAAAGCTTGTATTCCAATAATAGCCAATGTTAATACTTTTATTCATAACGTGCTCGAACCTTCCTTTGATGTGTCCTACATACATTGAAGACTGATTTCTTCAAAGCTGCTGCTTCAGCACCCTCCTGATATACTCTTAGCCATAAACAAATAGACTTGTGTGCTCCATGCTGTGCTTCTCTGAAGCAGGAGCCACCTTTCTTCTCTTTGTATCTGCTTTTCATTATTCTGTCCACCTAATAGGTAAGCATTCACACAATGGTACTGAATGCAGCCACTTAACCTCTATGTTTTTCGTCAAGGCCTATATTAGTGGGTAGAAAATAAATAGATATATTGGGATACAACAAATAATTTTCTTGTTTCTTCCTGTCATTTGCTCTAATTAATTTGTCTTTCTTCTACCTTACATAGTTACATAGTTACATAGGTTGAAAAAAGATCTAGGTTCATCTTGTTCAAACTTCCTCCACCAATTATACATTTTGCCCATAAGTTACTTATAACAAACAATGTTGTGTGTAGTGAGGAAATCATCCAGCCCTTTTTTAAAAGCTGTTATAGTGTCTGCCATTACTACCTCTTGCGTTAGGGCATTCCACAGTCTGACTGCTCTAACAGTAAAGAACCCTTTCCTACTTAGCTGCTAGAATCGCCTTTCTTCCACTCGCAGTGAGTGCATCCTGATCCTTAGTATTGTCTACATAGGAGGATGTATGGCTCACTGTCCACATCATGGGTTTTTAGTTACAATAAGCTATCATTTTCTTTTTCATGAAAAAAAAACCATAATACATATTTAAATAGGAAGAACATGGTGAAACGTATAGGTATATAAGCCCATGGCAGTCTATGGGCATCATATTTGGATCTATACAAAACAGATCCACAATGCAACCATTGTCCATCGGATAAAGCTTAACATTAAACCATACTTTTAGATTGAAAAGCTTTGATAATTCACAAATTAGGAAGACTTTTCAATATAAGGATCATGAAAACAACAGTCTTCAAGATCAGGGACCTATCTAATGGGGTGTAGGGCTCGTAATTGTAGACCAAGATAGTAGCAATTGTCACTAAACATGTCAATGCAAGTTCTGTTGATCCAGGTGGTTTAATACAAAAGTCAAACTACTCAAGAAATGATGTAGCGGCAAGAACTTGAAACTCTACTGGCGTGAAGGAACAGCTGCGGTCTTGTATTTTGTCCAGAGTTGGCACAGGAACTGGCGTTGATCAGTTTGTCAGTGTTCAGTGAATTCGGATGCATCCAAAGTAGGCTTGTTTTTTGGCAGAAGGATGGAATTCAAAGATTGTGCTTCTAACATTTGCACAAATGGTTCTCATGTTCCTGTACCAAGCAACTGCATTATTAGCTGGACATAAGCTGATAAAGAGTTGTCAGAGTCTGCTGTCATATTCTTCCCCAGCACAGCTGTCCTGTCAATGCTGAACACCGCTTGTCCTTTGTACTCTAGTCACTGACATCTAGATCTTATGGACAGACATATGTACAAGTCACAGGGTTACATCTGAGCAGGTGACTCATTTATTGTAATGGAGATTTCCGCCTAAAATATACAGTGTAGACTGAATTATGCTGTAATGGAAAGAAAAAATTATAGTCTACTCTATAACCAGCAGATAAAAACTGAATATAAACTTTCCAGTGAAGTATAATTTAGCCATTTGTGCACCATTTGAGTGAAGAATGTTCTTGATTAGACTGTCGCAATGGAAGAATATGGAAACGTAAAATAGACAGATGTATAATAAAATTACACCAAACATCATTCTGTACTTCAACAAAATGTGTATTTTTTCTGACCCAGTAGATGAAAAAATGTTCATGGTGACAGTGGAAAATAGATACTTTGCTGCTGCCAGATTTGGCGTAAGACTCGTTTCTAAAACTGTCTCATTGTGTAGACACTTATAGCACTGGAGCATAGCTATTAGCAGTTTGCAAGGGCTGATCAGTAAGTGCATCTGTGTTCTAATCCTTGTTTTCTGCCTATGCCACTGTGCGCGGAGACTGTAATATCATTTCTGTGCTTTGCATAAATATCTACTTTATGATGGAAATACATTAACTCTGTTACGTACAGTGTGACAAATGACAGGCCTGAAAGGGATGGCAGAGTGATTTTTCCTCTGAACTCCCATCAACTAATTTTAAGCGTATTAGATAGCTAGAAGTGATCCTTATCATCAACATTATCATTTTTTTTAATCTCTTTCACTGTCTTATAAGCCTTACTGTTTAATACTATTACGGGTGGAATCTGCATAATAACAATATTATTAAATTCGAATAATAATAATAATAATAATAATATTAATAATAATACTATATTTTGCAATATTGTATTACGTTATGGGAATTATTATGATATATGCTTTCATACAGATTTAAATATGTTTTCCAATAATTTAATATTTATGTATGTTTTGTTTTATATATATATATATATAAATATATATATATATATATATATATATATATACTAGAAAGTGGCCCGATTCTACGCATCGGGTATTCTAGAATTTACGTATTGTGTAGTTCATGTATGATTTTTGTTATATATATATATATATATATATATATATATATATATAGATGTTGTTGTGTGTAGTTACCAAGTGTTTGTGTAGGGGCTGTACATGTTCTGGGTGTTGTCTGGGTGTGACGGGAGGTGAGAGCGGTGTTGTATGTGTGTTGCGTGTGTTGCGTTGTTTGTGGAGCACTGTGTGTCTGTAGCATTGTGTGTGTGTGTTGCGCGGTTTGTGTGTGTGTGGTGTGTTTTGGGGGGAGGTATGCTTTGTGCAATGTGTGTGTTGTGCGGTATGTGCGTATATTTGTGTGTGCCGCGGTGTTTGTGTGTTGGGTGTTGTGTGTGTGCAGCGTTGTCTGTGTGTGTGGGTGTCTGTGTAGGGCAGTTGTTTGTGGTTCCCAGTGTGTGTGTGTGTGGTGTGTTGTGCAGTGCGCGCGCGTGTGTGTGTGTGTGCGTTGGGGGGAGGTGTGCACTCCCCATCGTGCTCCATCCCCCATGCAGCGCACTCCCCATCGTGCTCCATCCCCTATGCTGCGCACCCCCCATCGTGCTCCATCTCCCATGCTGCGCACTCCCAAACGTGCTCCATCCGCCATGCTGCGCACTCCCAAACGTGCTCCATCCGCCATGCTGCGCACTCCCAAACGTGCTCCATCCGCCATGCTGCGCACTCCCAAACGTGCTCCATCCGCCATACTCCGCACTCCCCATCGTGCTCCATCCCCCATGCAGCGCACTTCCCATCGTGCTCCATCCCCTATGCTGCGCACCCCCCATCGTGCTCCATCTCCCATGCTGCGCACTCCCAAACGTGCTCCATCCGCCATGCTGCGCACTCCCAAACGTGCTCCATCCGCCATGCTGCGCACTCCCAAACGTGCTCCATCCGCCATGCTGCGCACTCCCAAACGTGCTCCATCTGCCATGCTGCGCACTCCCAAACGTGCTCCATTCGCCATGCTGCGCACTCCCAAACGTGCTCCATCCACCATACTCTGCACTCCCCATCGTGCGGCATCCCCCATGCTGCACACTCCCAAATGTGCTCCATCCGCCATGCTGCGCACTCCCAAACGTGCTCCATCCGCCATGCTGCACACTCCCAAACGTGCTCCATCCGCCATGCTGCGCACTCCCAAACGTGCTTTATCCGCCATACTCCGCACTCCCCATCGTGCTCCATCCCCCATGCAGCGCACTCCCCATCGTGCTCCATCTCCCATGCTGCGCACTCCCAAACGTGCTCCATCCGCCATGCTGCGCACTCCCAAACGTGCTCCATTTGCCATGCTGTGCACTCCCAAACGTGCTCCATCCGCCATGCTGCGCACTCCCAAACGTGCTCCATCCGCCATGCTGCGCACTCCCAAACGTGGTCCATTCGCCATGCTGCGCACTCCCAAACGTGCTCCATCCGCCATACTCTGCACTCCCCATCGTGTGGCATCACCCATGCTGCGCACTCTCAAACGTGCTCCATCCGCCATGCTGCGCACTCCCAAACGTGCTCCATCCGCCATGCTGCGCACTACCAAACGTGCTCCATCCGCCATGCTGCGCACTCACAAACGTGCTCCATCCGCCATGCTGCGCACTCCCAAACGTGGTCCATCCGCCATGCTGCGCACTCACAAACGTGCTCCATCCACCATGCTGCGCACTCACAAACGTGCTCCATCCGCCATGGTGCGTACTCCCAAACGTGCTCCATCCGCCATGCTGCGCACTCCCAAACGTGCTCCATCCGCCATGCTGCGCACTCCCAAACGTGCTCCATCCGCCATGCTGCGCACTCCCAAATGTGCTCCATCCGCCATGCTGCGCACTCCCAAACGTGCTCCATCCCCCATGCAGCGCACTCCCCATCGTGCTCCATCTCCCATGCTGCGCACTCCCAAACGTGCTCCATCCGCCATGCTGCGCACTCCCAAACGTGCTCCATTTGCCATGCTGCGCACTCCCAAACGTGCTCCATCCGCCATGCTGCGCACTCCCAAACGTGCTCCATCCGCCATACTCCGCACTCCCCATCGTGCTCCATCCCCCATGCAGCGCACTCCCCATCGTGCTCCATCTCCCATGCTGCGCACTCCCAAACGTGCTCCATCCGCCATGCTGCGCACTCCCAAACGTGCTCCATTTGCCATGCTGCGCACTCCCAAACGTGCTCCATCCGCCATGCTGCGCACTCCCAAACGTGCTCCATCCGCCATGCTGCGCACTCCCAAACGTGGTCCATTCGCCATGCTGCGCACTCCCAAACGTGCTCCATCCGCCATACTCTGCACTCCCCATCGTGTGGCATCACCCATGCTGCGCACTCTCAAACGTGCTCCATCCGCCATGCTGCGCACTCCCAAACGTGCTCCATCCGCCATGCTGCGCACTCCCAAACGTGCTCCATCCGCCATGCTGCGCACTCACAAACGTGCTCCATCCGCCATGCTGCGCACTCCCAAACGTGGTCCATCCGCCATGCTGCGCACTCACAAACGTGCTCCATCCACCATGCTGCGCACTCACAAACGTGCTCCATCCGCCATGGTGCGTACTCCCAAACGTGCTCCATCCGCCATGCTGCGCACTCCCAAACGTGCTCCATCCGCCATGCTGCGCACTCCCAAACGTACTCCATCCCCCATGCAGCGCACTCCCCATCGTGCTCCATCTCCCATGCTGCGCACTCCCAAACGTGCTCCATCCGCCATGCTGCGCACTCCCAAACGTGCTCCATTTGCCATGCTGCGCACTCCCAAACGTGCTCCATCCGCCATGCTGCGCACTCCCAAACGTGGTCCATCCGCCATGCTGCGCACTCACAAACGTGCTCCATCCACCATGCTGCGCACTCACAAACGTGCTCCATCCGCCATGGTGCGTACTCCCAAACGTGCTCCATCCGCCATGCTGCGCACTCCCAAACGTGCTCCATCCGCCATGCTGCGCACTCCCAAACGTGCTCCATCCCCCATGCAGCGCACTCCCCATCGTGATCCATCTCCCATGCTGCGCACTCCCAAACGTGCTCCATCCGCCATGCTGCGCACTCCCAAACGTGCTCCATTTGCCATGCTGCGCACTCCCAAACGTGCTCCATCCGCCATGCTGCGCACTCCCAAACGTGCTCCATCCGCCATACTCCGCACTCCCCATCGTGCTCCATCCCCCATGCAGCGCACTCCCCATCGTGCTCCATCTCCCATGCTGCGCACTCCCAAACGTGCTCCATCCGCCATGCTGCGCACTCCCAAACGTGCTCCATTTGCCATGCTGCGCACTCCCAAACGTGCTCCATCCGCCATGCTGCGCACTCCCAAACGTGCTCCATCCGCCATGCTGCGCACTCCCAAACGTGGTCCATTCGCCATGCTGCGCACTCTTAAACGTGCTCCATCCGCCATACTCTGCACTCCCCATCGTGTGGCATCACCCATGCTGCGCACTCTCAAACGTGCTCCATCCGCCATGCTGCGCACTCCCAAACGTGCTCCATCCGCCATGCTGCGCACTCCCAAACGTGCTCCATCCGCCATGCTGCGCACTCACAAACGTGCTCCATCCGCCATGCTGCGCACTCCCAAACGTGGTCCATCCGCCATGCTGCGCACTCACAAACGTGCTCCATCCACCATGCTGCGCACTCACAAACGTGCTCCATCCGCCATGGTGCGTACTCCCAAACGTGCTCCATCCGCCATGCTGCGCACTCCCAAACGTGCTCCATCCGCCATGCTGCGCACTCCCAAACGTGCTCCATCCGCCATGCTGCGCACTCCCAAACGTGCTCCATCCGCCATGCTGCGCACTCCCAAACGTGCTCCATCCCCCATGCAGCGCACTCCCCATCGTGCTCCATCTCCCATGCTGCGCTCTCCCAAACGTGCTCCATCCGCCATGCTGCGCACTCCCAAACGTGCTCCATTTGCCATGCTGCGCACTCCCAAACGTGCTCCATCCGCCATGCTGCGCACTCCCAAACGTGCTCCATCCGCCATGCTGCGCACTCCCAAACGTGGTCCATTCGCCATGCTGCGCACTCCCAAACGTGCTCCATCCGCCATACTCTGCACTCCCCATCGTGTGGCATCACCCATGCTGCGCACTCTCAAACGTGCTCCATCCGCCATGCTGCGCACTCCCAAACGTGCTCCATCCGCCATGCTGCGCACTCCCAAACGTGCTCCATCCGCCATGCTGCGCACTCACAAACGTGCTCCATCCGCCATGCTGCGCACTCCCAAACGTGGTCCATCCGCCATGCTGCGCACTCACAAACGTGCTCCATCCACCATGCTGCGCACTCACAAACGTGCTCCATCCGCCATGGTGCGTACTCCCAAACGTGCTCCATCCGCCATGCTGCGCACTCCCAAACGTGCTCCATCCGCCATGCTGCGCACTTCCAAACGTGCTCCATCCCCCATGCTGCGCACCCACCATCGTGCTCCATCCCCCATGCTGCACCAGCATCAGCCTCTCTACCCGCAGCATCAGCCTCTCTGCCCGCAGCATCAGCCTCTCTCCTCCCAGCATCAGCCTCTCTACCCGCAGCATCAGCCTCTCTCCTCCCAGCATCAGCCTCTCTGTCCCCAGCATCAGCCTCTCTGTCCCCAGCATCAGCCTCTCTCATCCCAGCATCAGCCTCTCTCCTCCCAGCATCACCCTTTTCTGTCCCCAGCATCAGCCTCTCTCCTCCCAGCATCAGCCTTTTCTGGCACTAGCATCAGCCTCTCTCCTCCCAGCATCAGCCTCTCTCCTCCCAGGATCAGCCTCTCTCCTCCCAGCCTACCCCAGCCTCAGCCTCCCCCAGCATCAGTCTCTCTCCTCCCAGCATCAGCCTCTCTCCTCCCAGCATCAGCCTCTCTTCTCCCAGCATCAGCCTTTTCTGTCCCCAGCATCAGCCTCTCTCCTCCCAACCTACCCCAGCCTCAGCCTCCCCCAGCATAAGCCTCCCCCAGCATCAGCCTCTCTCCTCCCAGCATCAGTCTCTCTCCTCCCAGCATCAGCCTCTCTCTTCCCAGCATCAGCTTCTCTCCTCCCAGCCTACCCCAGCCTCAGCCTCCCCCAGCATCAGCCTCTCTCCTCCCAGCCTACCCCAGCCTCAGCCTCCCCCAGCATCAGCCTCTCTCCTCCCAGCATCAGTCTTTTCTGTCCCCAGCATCAGCCTCTCTCCTCCAAGCCTAACCCAGCCTCAGCCTCCCCCAGCATCAGCCTCCCCCAGCATCAGCCTCTCTCCTCCCAGCATCAGCCTCTCTCCTCTCAGCCTACCCCAGCTTCAGCCTCCCCCAGCATCAGCCTCTCTTCTCTCAGCCTCCCCATCCCAGCCTTCCCCAGGATCAGCCTCTCTCCTCCCAGCCTCCTCCAGCACGCCGTGCTCCTCTGCCGACACTCACAGATCCGATCGTATACACTCGCATACAGTCACACACACCCGATCGCATACACTCACACACACCTGATCGCATACACTCACACACACCCGATCGCATACACTCACACACACCCGATCGCATACACTCACACACACCCGATCGCATACACTCACACACACCTGATCGCATACACTCACGCACACACACATTGACGATATTGCACATACGCGCTCACACTCACAACATCCGGAGATACCACATGCTTCTGGCCATGTGATCCTCCGGCAGGTCCTGGATGCTCACAGCACAGTACCGCTGCCGAGAAGCAAGCGATATCCCAGGATGTTGTGAGTGTGTGGATGCGATGTGATGTGTGTGTGAGGTATGTGTGAGAGTGAATGTGATCTGATGTTTGTGTGTGTATGTGTGTGTGTGTGCTGTTATGTGTGTGCATGTGTGTATGTTCCGCCGCTGCAGGACCTTGATGCGCTGGTAACTATGCTACCATGGTTACCAGCGTATCTCGTCCCCCGCTCGCACGGGAGCCCACACCAGCATACGCCGGCCAGCCCCAGCAATGCGAGGGTATGTGTCGGCTGGTTTGGCGGCGTACGCTGATGTGGGCTCCCGGAGGTACAGTACTCACCTGGGAGTCGTGGTTCCGTGACCGTGTCGGTTCGGGGAATGCGTGGGGGGGGCGGGGCCAGAGCTAGCGTGCATTGTGTGAGGGGGGCGGGGCGTGGCCGAGTTGCCAATGCCTGCAGGGTGCCGGGGCGAGAGGCCAATCTGTGGGGGGGCGGAGCCTGGGCGAGCGGCCGGCCAATCCGTGTGGGGGCGCAGCCTGGGCGAGCGGCCAATCCGTGCGGGGGGGCGGGGCCATGGCGAGCCCAGCGGCCAATCAGCTTTGTGTCACCGTAAGGACACAATTTTGGAGCAAGACAGACAGACAGACAGACAGACAGAATAAGGCAATTATATATAGATATATATATATATATATATATATATATATATAGATAGAGAGAGAGAGAGAGAGAGAGCTAGATAGATATAGATATATATTGATATACTGAAACAGCCTAGATTTTTCATTGGCCTTTTCATGAAGAGCCATAGCGTGGGGTCTAAAATACTGTAGATACTGTAGTGCAGGAAAGTGTTCAACAGTATATATATACCAATATTCATTTGTGTCATTTTTTTTCTACTTTTATTGGAATACAGCATTCTACGAGGCCATTTTGAGTGACTGCATATTTAGAAATAGTCATTCAATGAGAGATAGAAGGATAGATATACATAGATATTATAGTCAGACAGATAGATACGATAGGTAGATCGATAGAATAGACAGACAGGTAGACAAACAGATAGCTAGATAGATATGATAGATATATAGTTGGATAGAGATGAGATAGATAGATGGATAGATTGATAGATAGATGGATGGATGGATTGATACATGGATAGATAGAGGGATAGATAGCTATGATAGATATATAGTTAGATAGAGTTGAGATGGATAGATAGATGATAGATAGAATAGACAGACAGAGAGATAGATAGGCAAATAGATAGAGGATAGATAGAATGATAGATAAATAGAGGATAGATAGATAGATAGGATAGACAGGCAGATAGATAGATAGATATGATAGACAGATAGATAGACAGATAGATAGATAAAGGATAGAGTGATAGATAGATATGATAGAGATGATAGACAAATAGACGGACAGACAGATAGATGTGATAGATCAGATAGACAGATAGATAGAAAGATGATAGATAATAACAGACAGACATATAGATATGATAGAGATATAGATAGATAAACAGAGACATCTATATAGATAAATATTAAAATAGATCGATATTGAGATTAGATAGATAGATAGATAGATATAAAGAGATGATAGATTTGGCCATCCTTAGTTTCATCCCTGGAGGCCTTCTCTGTGGCACAGCTGGGGTTAAGCTTTATATGACCTAATTATGTAAAATGAACTGTTTGGAAGGTCGTTTGGCAGTAGTCTTGTTTTTCCGCCTAGACTGTGAGAGCGAATATGTAGAGTGAATAATTGTTGTGTGGAGCTCATAGGGCTCTGTGACAAATGGTAATGGTGGAGTTGTACTAACCTGCATTGTGTATTTCTCAGCATGCCGCTCAAGTCTTCAATTTTATTCCAAGTAAACGAACACAAAGGTGACTTGCTTGTAACTAAGCTAGAAATCTTCATTTCTCTTACTGTCTTAGTTAATCCTTGTTAAATGATCTTATTATATGTCTTGGCACATCCTGTAATCAGTGAAGAGCAAGGTTTATTTCTCTCTTTTTTCCCCAACAGAGATTAAACAGCATAGATGAATTCATAGAAGATCATTGTTGCCAAAGTGGCCTTGCTTAACACTTTGTGCCAAAAACAAGGAGACTTGAGTAATTCTGTAGACTGGAGTCCCACGTGGATAAATCTCTTTTCTTTTCATTTATTTTAGCATTCATCTTCTTGTTTAAATTATTTGTGAATAGAGATGCAATTTGGTTATGATAAGTATCTGCGAAGTGGTGCGCTAAATAAAAAAAATCAAATATTTAGAATATCCTATAGTGGTGACTTGTATTCTAATTGGACAACATTTCTACCGTATTAGAAGTAGAAGTGGTGAACGGTCATGTGATGAATGACATATTCAATATAAAGAAAAATAATTAAAAAGTGTTATAATTAACCAATCCATCTACAATAGAACATTTCCCTTCATGATATTCTTGTAATTTATTTGTAATGTATATATAGATGACTGTGATTTCAGACTAAACATTTTAATATGCCGCTTCATGGAGTACAGAGCAAAGATGCAATTTACACCATGTACATGGGCAACAATTGAATATGTTTGGTTGGTAAAAAAATACAAATATTCCCCCAAGGTTTTTATAGATTACACTGAGTGTCCTAGTACAGAATAGAAATAAACCATTGGGTTTATTTCTATTCTGTCCAGCTCACCCCAATCCACAGGAAGCCATGATATTCAGATGGTGCAAGGATGAAGGTGTAGCGGTCAATTCATAAGGATTAAACAGAAGGGAGGTCCAGCAACAATGTCCAAAAAAATTCTTAAAATTTTAGGTTTATTTCAATCTATTAAAAAAAATCAATAAAATTGTTGACACAGGACGCTTTTCGAAACTATGTCCTTATTCACAATCTGATTGTGATAAGGACAGAGTTCCAAAACGCGTCCTCTGTCAACAATTTTGTTGATTTTTTTTTTTTAATGGATAGAAGTAAACCTAAAATTTTAAGGGTTTTTTTGGATGTTGTTGCTGGACCTCCCTTCTCTTTAATTTTTTAGTGTCCTAGTATATACAGTATGCATGTTTAACAATTTAAAATATAGGCACTGTTTATTGACAGTATTGAGATTGTAGTCTATCATGCTAACATACGCTGCAAAAAAAAGATATATGCTTCAAAGTATTGACATGAAGGTAAATAGCAGATGCATTGGCATAATGTTGATTTTTTTTATGTCCAGTTGAGCATATACTTTCTTTAAGAAGAGAAGGAAACCTATGAATGTCTGACTATATACTCTAAATGTGGTGCCAAAGGGTGGTGTCACACACAGCGATGACGACAACGACGTCGCTGCTACGTCACCATTTTCTGTGACATTGCAGCGACATCCCATCATTGTCGCTGTGTGTGACATCCAGCAACGACCTGGCCCCTGCTGTGAGGTCGCCGGTCGTTGCTGAATGTCCAGCTTAATTTTTTGGTCGTTGCTCTCCCGCTGTGAAGCACACATCGCTGTGTGTGACAGCAAGAGAGCGACGAAATGAAGCGATCAGGGAGCAGGAGCCGGCATCTGGCAGCTGCTGTAAGCTGTAACCAGGGTAAACATCGGGTAACCAAGGGAAGACCTTTCCCCGGTTATCCGATATTTACCTTCGTTACCTGCGTCAACCGCTCTAGCTGCCAGTGCCGGCTCCCTGCTCTCTGCAGTACACATCGGGTAATTAACCCGATGTGTGCTGTAGCTAAGAGTGCAGGGAGCCAGCGCTAAGCAGTGTGCGCGGCTCCCTGCTCTCTGCACATGTAGCACAGCGACGCATGTCGTTATGATCGCTGCTTCTTCTGCTGTGTTTGACAGCTAAGCAGCGATCATAACAGAGACTTACAAGGTCACTGTTGCATCACAGAAAATGGTGACATAACAGCAACGTCGTTGTCGCTATGTGTGAGCCCAGCTTAAGAGAGAAAAGTCACCTGCTCTGGAGATTTCAGCTATGGACGAGAGTTACAATCATTGATAATGAGCAACCACAGCACACATAAGTGTGCCTTAGGGATACCTATATTCTGATACAAGCTTATCAGATCCAGACAGTACCATTAAAGGGATAAGCCACTTTAAGAACAATTTCCTCATTGTGCAGTAAACAGCATTCTAGACCACTTACTAATATATAGTTATTAGGCGATTAGACCTGATGTCTTGATTTGTGTAGTGCTGACGCCTTGTTTAGACACATCCATCAGCAGGCTCCATTGAAGAATCTTCTGTATGTTGTTATTTGCCATGTTTTTTTACTACTGATGGATGTGTAAGGTTAAATGCCCTTCTATCAGTGGCCATGTTTAGGACAAGGTTGCTGTGCAGTCTATTGAAAATAAGAAGCAGTTGTTTACTACTGAAGACAAAGGGGCTGATCTCTTAATAATGTAATGTTCAATGGTGTACAATGCATTTTCCTGCATATCTGGGAAAATAGGAAATTAAAAACTTTTCTAGAAAGGTTGCTCCGTGGTACAGAACCAAATAAAATTTTTTAAAGAGGTTGTCCATTACATTAACATTGATGGTGTATCCTTAGGATAGGTCACCAGTGTCTGATTGGCCGGGGCCTGACACCCGGCACCCCGGTGGCACCAGGCAGACGGAAGTGCTCAGTTCCAGAGCTGCCTCGTCTTCTGATAGAGGCCACGGCCAGGTACTGCACATCCTCCTCTCTTTGATTTGAATGGGAGGTAGATGTACAGTACTCAGTCGCGGCCGCTATCAGTTAACCGAGAAGCTCTGGCATGTAGTTGTGTCCGTGCTCCATGAATGTTTTTTGGCCTTTTAAGAGTTGTAACAAGTAAGTCTGAAAGCATTTTGACTTATAGAATAGACAATTTACACTGATCCTGATATGACGACCAGTCGGATAGTATGCAATTAAAGTCTTATGCAGGAACTGTCACACAATGTATATTTAATCTGTATTCTATTTGTATCTTGTTGATTTTGAGCAGTATGTTATCCCTCCTTTAGGGACAACATTGGTAATACCTTTTTCTATAAAGGATCTGTGCCTTTATAGATATCCAGCACCATCACATACTACTACTTGCTTCTCCTCAGCAGCCTGTGCTGTGACGTGAACACATGGCTTGTAATATGTATATCCAATCTGCTTTACTTAGTTTATGATCAAATAAAGCTTCAGAACGACTCACTGACTGCGGCCTTGGCTGCCAACTTTTCTATATCTTTATGTATTTCTCCTTATGCTTTAGTGCATCTTGTAAAGTCTTTCATAAGCATTTAAATTTAATATCCAGCTCAATATAATGGGTTCCACAAAGCAGCATCTATGGGGTATCATTTGGATGGTTACATATTTTGTATACTCCCTAAGGTATGATGTGTTATAAAATATACTTTTTGTATGGAAGTCATAAAAACTCATTTACACATTGGAATATTCTACACATGTTCTTTAATAATTTTTCTGCAAAATTAGAATAATCTTAAATGTTTAAGTAGTATATTTTTCAGACTATAAGACATACATTTTTCCCATATTTGGGAGAAAAGTGGGAAGTGCGTCTTATAGCCCGGATGTAGCATACCTGGCTGATGTGCATTCGTGGTGGAGAAGGGTCACAGGAGGCAGGAGCAGGGTCGGCTGCAGGAAGCCGGTGACTGGAGCAATCATGTGTGCCCGCTATTTAAGAAAATGATTATTCACTGCTCTTCTTGCCCATAATTCCACCCACCTTCTCTCAGCAGTGAAGGCAAGAGCTAAGAGGTAGACATCATTATTGGAATGGGGAGCACTGAATATTTATTTTTTATTAACAGTAGGCAGGAGCAGGGTGCTAGTGGCGGCAGGTCTGTCAACGCCGCAGTCGTGATAATCGTTTCCACAGCCAGCACACCAGACAGAATCAGCCTTGCACTAAGGTTAATGCTTTCTGCCTGGCTCAGAGAAGTTATTAAGAGGCAAGGATTAAGTAGTAATAAAAGAGAGAGTACCATAAATAAAAACACTGTATCACTCCTGTGATGAACTATAACTCCCAGCATGCCATAGGATCTGCAAGACATGCTGGGAGTTATATTTCTCCTCAAAGGCAAAAGGATAGTGGTAAACCACTTGACATGAGTGGCACCTATGTGATTTTAAAGGGAGCATGTCTGCTGATACAGGCTGCCTGATACACAGGCAGCATGTGTCAGGTGCTACATGTATGACTTCAACTATGCATGGTTTTCCCTGACATACTGTGGTATTTCAGAGAAACACATATCACATTTGGTACTTTAAAAGCCTCCGGGACTGAATCACACTGTACACTAGTCACGACATTTTTTACGGCAATTTTTTTTTCCTATTTTCCACCTCTAAAACCTAGGTGTGTTTTATGGTCTGAGGCATCTTAGTCGGGAGCATACAGTACGCATGAAATTAGAAATTTCCAGAAATTATTATTGTGCAAAATTTAAATACTTATAAAGTGACAATTTTAATCCTGCTTTAAAAAATGCTTAAAAAAACCCTCGTAGGTTGGAAAAATTCACCTACAGATATATGGTTAATCTGCAGGTAAATAAGGTTAGTAAAGCATCCAGAAGCTGATTTCATGGGATAATTTTATTTACCTGTAGATATTGGGTTAATCTGCTGGCAAATAGTGTAAAAAAAAGTCCATCACCCTACTTTCGGCTCTCGAGAGAAAATTAATTTTGCTCCTCTTATTTATTGCTTGGCAAAGCTGGCTGTCAATGAGAGTGCTGGGGACTGGTTACAGCCCACTCAAAGTGTTGGGAGCGGCGATTGAAATCACTGCAGGCATAACTGTTTGACTGGTGGCTCTCAGGAGGAATCATTTTAATTTTCTCCAAGGCTCAACACTTTCATTCCGATAGCCGGGCGTCTTTATAAGGCCTAGGACACACGGTGAGAAAAACGGAGTGAGTGGAATGCAATAAAAAATCGAATTCCACTCGAACTGTATCCATGAGCGATTATTTTTTCAGCCCTAATCGGATCGAGAAAACAGTCGCCACATGCTGCGGGTGCAATGCGATCCTTGCTTCTCTCGCACCCATTGAAGTCTATGCACTGCACTTGTATTACATCGATGTATCACAAGTGCAGTGCGAGAATTGCAATAGCCAGCAACGGAGGAGATAGGGAGATAAATCCCTCCTCTCCTAAGTGCCGCCGGCCCTCCTCTCCTCAGTGCTGGCCCGACCCCCGCAACTGTGGTCTTGATCGCACGATCGGACTACAGTCATAATGACCCCCGCATGACACTCAGCTCCCGCTGTGCTGCCAGCGTGAGCCGAGTGTCAAGCGAGGATCGCAGTAATGCCTGTGTGGCCCCGGCCTAAAGCTACTTACCTGCATATTATAACTGTAGGTAAATAGTATTATCCGACAGGACAGGTTCCCTAAAACCATTGCACTCCATACTGTTGGGTTTGTCTATGCACTTTATTTTGATAGTCTTTAAAGCTAGCATTAATAAGTAACTGAATATCTAGTTTATCTATTCCCTCATACACTATTCCACTAATTAAAGGGTTAATCATGAAATCTTCCTCCGTTAGTCACACTATTTACCATAAATAATTCTTTGTAATTCGCATTCCTTCCTATCTAATGCTTGATTTAAGGACGCCCTCTCTCCACTGCCTACTCCCAGCTCATCTTGTTACTGATTAGATTAAATTCTTTATTGCTGAAGTTTACATTTTATCTACATTTTCAATATTATTATGAATATTCTTGTGCCAGATTCATTAAAATATTTCCATAGAGCAACAAACTAAAAATAAATGGCACATAAACGATAATAACATGGCTGATCGCTTTAATATTTAACTACTGAACCAAGGGTGCCTGTATTGGTATAATCTGTAAGTGGAAAATTACCTTTTTAATTTGTACATGACATTTCCCTATTCCAAATAAAAATTACTTGCTTCACTTTATACTCCCTAAACAACCTAGCGTTAATCCTACAGCTAGCAAATTTAGAAAGACCAAGGGCCAGTTCACATTTATTTACAGCGTCCCTGTTACATGATTCATGCTGTTTCAGACATGGGCATCAAACATCAGAAACCACTTTTTTATTAGAAAAAAATATTTTTTTACAGCTTTTAAGAAAAGCACATATTTATTAAAATGGAGCAATAGCAAAGTATCTAGTCACTGAGATGTAGTATGCCCCTTACCAGCTTCTCCCCACCCATTCAGAGAGCCTGAAAAGTCTCCCCATATATGTGTATAGGAAGAGAATGTCAGACTAGCTTGGTAGGTGGGGGAAAAGCTGGTGGGGACATATCTCTTTGACTCGTCACCTTGTCCCTACCCAGTTTTCAATTATGTTTTAAATCTAAAATGTTGGCATGTTTCAGATTTAACAAACAGGTTTGTAATGAGTAAAGGGCATGGTTTGGGCAGCATGAGTAATGAGGCCCTTTCCTTTTAGGATTTTTTCCCAATTTTTATTATGGCCGATCTTTCTCCAACCTGGTTAAAGCTTTCACAACTCAATAGTCACATGGGAGGCACTAAAATTCTAGAGAACATAGAAAAACCAGCTCACCAGACCATGAATGGATAATAGCAGTGCCCGGAAATCCTGGACCGGTATCCAGGTGCATATGATGAAGTCTAAAAAATGGAGATTCCACACCGCTCAGTAAAATTTAAAATATAGCTTTATAAGGCATAAAAATTAAAAACCATTGAAAAAAATGTCAATTTAACGCCATAAGTATACCAGGTAAAGGTCTGCATCTATGCATTTCAGGCACAACATGCCTTTAATCATTTCTTCCATGGCTTTTAACTTTTATGCCTAATAAGGCACTGAAGAACTGCCAACTTCACTTTGAAGGATGAAGAGATAGAAATTAGCTAAATATTTTAATAAGTATTTGAGACCATGTTTGGTATACCTTTGGTGTGGTATTGGGAGACAGGGCTTTAGGAAATAAAAAACAAATTTTCGAATAACCCCTATAAGCACTTCTGGTAGACATTTTAAGTAACTCCAGATAGATAGACACAACTAATCAGACTGCATGTAGCATGGACACAGTTATACCATTATCTCAGCAAAGGAACATTTTTTAAACAAATCTGTGGAACTTTTTATTATTTCAAGATTGTCAACAATAAGTATAGTTGCTTGTTAGCTTCATTTTGCTGTCTTTGTGTCATGAAAAAATAACACTGTTCAAATCAGGGTTATATTAAGAGTATAATTTAAAAATTGTTGTTAACATTATTTTCATATCACAAACCATATTCATCCATTTCTTATATTTGCCATGATGGTACATTATATTTTTCTGTGAATTTTACAAATGAACCTACCGGTATGTCATTTCGCAGGAGCTGTGCCTGCAAAATCACGGCTGGGAGCTCATCCTAAGTGATAGCCAATCTCCGCTTGTCGCAGACTGGGCTACTGTCCACACTGCCCCAACCTGTTTAAGTCCCTAAGTGCTATGATCTATAGCTATTGCTGCATTTAAAGGGTGGTGATAGGAGGTGGCGCAAACTCTCCTACCTGATCGGGACCCTGTGACATGATTACGGGGACCTGATCATTGCCATGACAACGCAAGGTCAGATGGTGACTACGGTGGCCTGTTAGACCATGCCAGAAGCATGGACTAACAAGTGTTCTGTCAGTGTCACACTGACAGGTCTAATGTACTGCAGTGGGTGTGCATTGCAATACATTATAGCAGTAAACAGTGTAATAGAAGTTAATGCCACATATGGGGAGTACGTAAAAAAGTGAAAAAACGTAATAAAAATGCAAAATATTTTTTTAAAAAATCAGAAAATAGAGAACAAAAAATGGTATATATTTTTTTAATAAATACAAATATTTAGGTAAAAACAATAATAAATTCAAAAAGTACAGATATTTGGTATCTTCATGTACAGAACAACCCAATCTATAAAACAGTCACACTAGTTAACTCCTTTAGTGAATATTGTAAAAAAAAACCCCAAAACATAGGAAAAATTGCCTTTTCATCAGAGAGCTGACAAAAAAGAGAAATAAAACACAATTAAAAAGACATATATCAGTAAAAATGTTATAGCTACAAACATCATCTTGTACCAGAAAAAATAAGCCACCATACAACTCCAGCAGCGAAAAAAATAAAAAAGCTATAGCTCTCATCATACAGCAATGCAAAAACATTTTTTTTCTATAAAATTGTTTTTACTGTCTAAAACTGGCAAAACATTAACAAAAATGTAAATATGGTATTGCTGTATTCATACTGGCCCTAAGAATATTAATGTTATGACATGGTATACAGTGTAATAAAAAAAATCCTTAATTGTTGTTTTTTCTTGATTCTGCCTAAAGCGGATTGGAAAATGATCATTCATAACATAGTATGTGGCCCAAAATGGCACCAACAAAATCTCCCGCGCATTCACCAAAAAGAAGCGCTCACATAACTATTGTGGCAGAAATGTTAAAAAACGATAGCCTTCAAAATACGGTGATGCAAAAAAAATATTTTTTAAAAAAGTTTTTTTAGTGTGATAGTTGCCAAACCTAAAATAAACTATAAAAATCTGGTATAGCTGTAATCACACCGATTTAAAATATAAAGCCATGTAATCACTTGTAGTGCGAGGTGAATAAAATAAAAAATAAAGAAAGAAAATTCTTCAACTGCTGTTAATCTGTTCAGTAAAGCATGGCTCACATTTATCCTGCGCTTTACACTGAGCACTTATATCAGGCTTTGTGTGTAAATCTCTTAAAAACATGATTCAGACAAATTTCCCAATGGCAAATTCAATTTAATGAGGCATAAGGAGTCACTGAACTCCTGTCGGCCTGTTGTCTGGCTGTGTTCATCTTTTAATGTGTTTTTTTAGGCATGCACAAAATTGTGGTGTACAACAGTTTTGTGCAACTTTGAAAAGAAGGACACCACTTAATAGAGGCCAAATGGAGTTCAGAGTAAGGCTATGTGCACACGGTGCGTTTTTCTCTGCGTTTTTGCGCGTTTTTCGGGTGCGTTTTTGGCCTCAAAACTGCATGACTTTGCTTCCCCAGCAAAGTCTATGAGTTTTCATTTTTGCTGTCCCCACACAGCGTTTTTTTTCAGCTGCGTTTTTGTGGTGACCACAAAAACGCAGCATGTCAATTATTCCCGCGTTTTTCACTGCGCTTTTCATCCATTGAGTTCAATGGGATGTTGAAAGACGCAATGAGAAACGCAAATAGCTGCGTTTTGGTGCGTTTCTAAGACCAAAAACGCAGCTATAAGCGCAGGAGGTGGGTAGTAAAGTGACGTGTACAGGAAGAGGATTCCTTCTGTCAGTATAGACAGAAGCGTGAATCCTCCCGGTACCGTCACCGCCGCGTCCATCTCCCGTCCTGTGCATGTCTGCTGCCGTGCGGCGCCATGTACAGGCAGGAGGTGGAAGCGGCTGCGAAAACAAAAGTTAACAGTAGAATAAAAAAAAAAAAAAGTTATACTCACCTGTCTGCAGCCTCGCGGTGCCATGCCCGCTCCCAGCTCCTGTCACGGTATCGCCGCTCCCGCTCCGGCTGTGTGCAGTCTCCCCGGGGCAGGACCTTGCTTGCAGGACCTGGCGATGGATCACCTGATGCAGTCACCTGACGCATCAGCTGATCGAGTCTCGGGCTGACGCGGGCGCCCGGCCGGTATCAGCGGATGCGTCAGGAGACTTCATCCCTGATTACCGGCAGCTGCTGCAGCGATCGGACAGGATCAGACTCCCGCCCCATCGCTCCGGGAGCTGCCGGTAATCAGCACATAAGTGAGTATTATTTTTTTTTTTTTTCTACTGATGCATCAGCTGATTGTATAACCGGCTTTTATACAATCAGCTGATGTGTGATGTGATTCAGGCACTTGAACCTGACACATCATCTGATCGCTTTGCCTTCCAGCAAACCGATCAGATGATATTGGATCCTGATTGGACGGCGCGGGACCCTGACCCAGGATTACTGCGGAGGGGGGTTTATTTCAATAAAGATGGAGTCACTAATTGTGTTGTGTTTTATTTCTAATAAAAATATTTTTCTGTGTTGTGTTTTTTTTTTATCTTTACTAGAAATTCATGGTGGCCATGTCTAATATTGGCGTGACACCATGAATTTCGGGCTTAGGGCTAGCTGATAATATACAGCTAGCCCTAACTCCATTATTACCTGGCTAGCCACCCGGCATCAGGGCAGCCGGAAGAGTTGGATACAGCGCCAGAAGATGGCGCTTCTATGAAAGCGCCATTTTCTGGGGTGGCTGCGGGACTGCAATTCACAGCGGGGGTGCCCAGAAAGCATGGGCACCCTGCACTGTGGATTCCAATCCCCAGCTGCCTAGTTGTACCCGGCTGGACTCAAAAATGGGGCGAAGCTCACGTCATTTTTTTTTTTAAATTATTTCATGAAATTCATGAAATAATTTAAAAAAAAAGGGCTTCCCTATATTTTTGGTTCCCAGCCGGGTACAAATAGGCAGCTGGGGGTTGGGGGCAGCCCGTACCTGCCTGCTGTACCCGGCTAGCATACAAAAATATGGCGAAGCCCACGTCATTTTTTTTTTTTGGGGGGGCAAAGAAATCCTGCATACAGTCCTGGAAGGAGGATGCTGAGCCTTGTAGTTCGACAGCTGCTGTCTGCTCTCCTGCATACACTATTGGATGGAGGATGCTGAGCCTTGTAGTTCGACAGCTGCTGTCTGCTGTCCTGCATACACTATTGGATCGAGGATGCTGAGCCTTGTAGTTCTGCAGCTGTCTGCTCTTCTGCATACACTAGTGGAGAATGAAGAACACATTGAAGAAGGAAATGACATCAGACCTTTTTTTTTTTGTTCACTGATAAAAAACGCATAAGGACGCAGTGAGCAAAAACGCAGCAAAACGCAGCAAAAAAACGCACCAAATCGCGGCAAAACGCGTGCGTTTTTTGCCGCGTTTTTTCGACGCAGGTGCGTTTTTGTGCGTTTTTAGCGGCCAAAAACGCACAAAAACGCAGCGTCAAAAAAACGCAGCGTGTGCACATAGCCTAACTGTGTTGTCCAATTACGGAATGTATATGTCTCAGGTTTCACCTTAATCATGTACTTCAGAGATGTAGATAAAAACCCTAAGGTATTTGATCAGCATATTGCACAGGATAAATGTCTCATCTCAAATGTTCTGTACCCGAAATTGCTACAAATAGCATTCAACTCAATCAACAAAAAAACAAGTTCCCACTTAGGTCTGTCATCTGTTAATGGAAATATAGGGGGATTCCATCTTTGTAGTAGCATAAAGACTCCAGAAAAACACTATGGCTTCCTCCCAAAAATAATTCCAGCTAAATCTACACTCCCAAATTTAAATGCTCCCCTGCCTTCTGAGCACCACAATGTGTTAATCTAGTCTGCCTAATCTATGGGGTGTGTGTCTCTAGAAGCATGAGCTGGGCACAATGCATGGGCAGTACAATGTACTGGGCGCTACAAGAGCTTATTTGCAATTATTATTTCTGCAAGATTTACTGAGTTTGACTCCATGGCTGTTTTCTAGAGACAAAATCATAGTGTTTTTCTAAAAATAAGACCTCCCCCAAAAATAAGCCCTAGCAGGGATTTTCAGCATTTTTGGAGCAAGGCTTAAATATAAGCCCTCCCCAGAAAATAACCCCTAATCGCGGATCAACAATGAAGTGTCCATGCAGCTAAAAAAGATACAGATACTGCAGGACACTTCATTATACACAGCGGGCACCCCACAATTACACTCCCCAGATGCCGAGCAGAGGACCTGCAGTGATCGCACACCCGCACACATCAGATTTCACACACACACCAGATCTCACACACAAACATCCGATCTCACACACAATAAGCGGATCGCACACACAATCGATCACACACATAATCAGATCGCACACACACACATCAGATCACACGCAAACATCAAATCACACACACAAACATCGGATCGCACACACATCAGATCGCATACATACTCACCACATCCAGCGACACCAATCGCTTCTCGCTGGCAGAATCCCGAGAGGTAGTGCAGTGGAGTGCAAGGACCTGCAGAACAGGACCTGTGGCTGGTTACGTGACTTCCTCCCATCATTCCCTGCGGCCAGTTACACTGGATGTGATGTTATGTGTGCGTGTGTGTGTGTGCGATATTCTGTGTGTGTGATCTGCTGTGTGTGTGCAATCTGCTGTGTGTGTGCGATCGGCTGTGTGTGTGTGTGTGTGCGATCGGCTGTGTGTGTCCGATCGGCTGTGTGTGTAATCTGCTATGTATGTCTGTGACCTGGTGTGTGTGTGTGTGTGAGATGCCCAGCCAAAATCAGGTTGTCATAGAAAACTGCATCCATCTCCCATATGCAGGATTCCCTCCTTCTTGGCCTTCCAACACAACCACACACAGGTACTTACACCAGCCACAAAAGACTAATCACCCACCCAGGACAACAGGGACACACCAGTGGGCGGGGCCAGGCAGATGGTGATGTCCACCTAGGGATCCTGAGGTGTTAAGGGGAGGGAACAAACAGTGTAGAGTTGAGAGTGGAAGTGAGAGGAGTGAAGTGGTAGTCGGGGGTTGTAGCTCCCGGACTACCGGACTACCTGAGCTGACTAGGTGGCTGACGGCAGAGCAGGGCCACAGGCGATGGAGATCCGGTCGCGGTAGACCTTAAGTGGACCGGGGCAGGGTTGTAACACGCCGGTGCTGACAGAGGGAATCCGGTCCGAAGGCCGTGCAAAGTCACGGTACCTGGACCCTAGGGCGAGGACAGCTGCAAGCACCTTTCCAATTAACCAGCAGGGGACAAGATTTCAAGTCTTGTCCCACCAGCAGCCCAGATAGAGCAAGACGGAAGCCCAATGCGGGGGATAGGGCGCCTGCAAGTGCCTGTTATAATCCCAAAGGTCACATCTCGTGGGCCACAGCTCCCACAGAAAAGTCCCCGGGAGCGGACTTACCGCATTTAATGCGGACTAATCAATACACAAGACAACAACACGGAAGTGCAAGAGGAAGGGCCCCTGTCCTGTCTACCGGTGTGCGGGACCCGAGCACACCCCTCCGGAGGCTACCGGTATCCGGCATTTGGTTTACTATCTGGACTCTGTGTGACTTTATTCAAATAGTGAGTACACCGGTATCATACGGACCATCCCCGTAGACTGCTCCCGATCACTCTATCTCAGCCCTACACCTGGGCCCCGGGACAACACCTCCCCTACCCGTGGAGAGGATACCATCCTGCTGCCCCGCTCCATCAGACCCGGGCACCCCATATCAAGGCAGCGGCGGTGTCACCAACAATCACCGCAACCCACGGGTGGCATCACTGACAAACTCTCCCCTGTAAATAACCCCCCTATTCAGTTGTGGGCAACGGACTGCTGCACGAGCCCGGGTCCGGATGCCACTTGAGCCACAGCAATCGCCCGGATCCGAGCGTCTTGAGCAGCCCCCCTGCCGTCGTCTGTCCCCTGCCCGCAACATGTGTGTGTCAGCCAGCAGCAGGGGAGGATGGTGTGCAGCAACTCACCGGAGATCACAGGAGGACCTGGGAGCCACGCAGACGTCTGGGTCTGGTGAATATGAGTCTCCTGGGAAGTGAAGGGTCTGCTTTTTTGGGGGGTAAACTTACCCCCCAACCATGTTTCTCCAAGAATAAGACCTCCTCCAAAAATAAGCCCTAGTGCTTTTTAGGGGGCAAAAAAAATATAAGACAGTGTCTTATTTTTGGAAAAACACGGTAACTACACCCATATATCAATTCTCAGAGGTGTAACTTCCAAAATGTGGTCACTTGAGGAAGTTTCTGCTATTCTGGCACTCATGGGTTCTACAAATGGAGTCCAGTAACCATTCTAGGAAAATCTGTACTCCAAAATTCTGTTGGCGCTCCTTCCCTCGCAAGCCCTGCCGTGTGACCAAACAGTACTGTTTAGTCACGTGTTGTATTGCCACGTTCATGAGAAATAGTATAACATATTATGGGGTCTGTTTTGTCTGTTCAGCCCTTTAAAAATTGGAAATCTGAGGCTAAACCAATATTTAGTGGTAAAAATGTAATAATTTGTTTTTTCACCATCCAATTGTATAACATTTTGTAACACATTTGTGGTGTGAATATGCTCACTGCACCCCTAGATGAATTCACTGAGGGGTGCAGTTTGAAAAATGGGGTTGATTGTGGGGATTTCTGCTATTCTGGCACCTCAAGGGCTTTGCCAATGTGACATAGCAGCTCCAAACTGTTCCAACTATATCTGAACTCCAATGTGGCACTCCTTGATTTTTGAACTTTGTACTGTGCTTCTAAGGTAGTTTTTGACCACATATGGGGTATTGACGAATTCAGGAGAAATTGTGTAACAAATCATGCTGGGGGCTCAAAGCATCATTTTAGTTGAAAAAATGTAACTTTTTTTTTCACAGTACAATGTTATACAATTCCATGAATCACCTGACAGTTAAAATTACTCACTACACCCCTAGATTGTATGTATGCCTCAGTGACCCCTCTTTCTTGCCTCCAAAATCCGTTCAGTGGACGTACTGTTAAAAACATCGTAATTAGGCTATTACTGAGTTCTATAGTTAGAGAAAAAAATCTATATTTCCATAGCAGATAAATGAGCAGTATTATACCAGATTCATGGCCATCTCTGCCTGGTCTGCATGGTGTTTTGATGTATGGGTTTTCAAACATTATAAACTTTTACAACATACCTGGGAGCATAAACTATATTGTCTTGTTCACAACAATTTCTTCCCAGCGGAACCACTTATTTTCCAGCTGCAGTAATCTTTTCTGACTGAATCAATGAATACCTAAGACAAAAGGATGATTTTATAACACAAATTAATTATTCCAGAACATTTTCTTGCACTTGAACACTAAGTTCGGGGCTGCACTCAGTATTTTGCTGTACAGCAGCTTCAATAGTAACTGTCTCACAATATGAGAACGATTTGCAGATGCAAAGGATTTTTTTTTCATATTTTCTTACTAATAAATTTGTGTATTTTTATGTCACATTGAAGCAAATTTGCTTTTGCTGTTTAGTATTTTGGCAGCACAGATTGGTTCATTTTATGATTTCACATGACCAAGCTGTCTTCTTTAGGCCTCCTTCACACATCCGTGCAAAATACGAACATTTTGCAAAGTCCGTCGAGAAGGTGCATATGTGTGTGTGTGCTGTCCCTGTGCTATCTGTGTGACATCCGGATAGCACACAGACCTGAGCTGGTATACTTACCTGTCCCCTGCGCTGCTCTCTCCGGTGCTGCTGTTGCTTCCAGGTTCACAGTCATTGCAGTGAATATGCATGAGTGTAATGAGTGGGCCCGGAAGCAACAGCAGAGGCAGAGAGAGCTTCACCGGAGACAAGTAAGTATAAAATTCTTTATTTTTATGTGACTTGTGTTTTCTCAGCTACATGTCACACTATTGTCACATGGATCACATCAGTTTGCGATCCGTGTGGCACCCATTATGCCCGCAGAAAATGGACATGTCTCCGTGTGGAGCACACGGACACGCATGTGCTCCACATGGAGACATGGTCTGTGGGAAAACACTGATGTGTGACTAAGCCCATTAATTTTAATAGGTCTATCAGAGTCCAGTACGTGTGAAAACAGACGTCACACGTTCCAGAGACACTGATGTGTGCAGGAGGCCTTAGACATTTTTGCAAACTCCGGGTGTGATGGACTTTTTTATTCTTTTGGGGCATGTAGTTTGCAAATTCTACTCAACTAGCCAACTCCATGAATTGGAATAGATGTCTCCATTATAAAAGCTGACAATGTTACGAATGTGAACAAAATAGGACAAATTTTTACCCAGATAAACTATCTGGAGAGCTCAGCAGACAATATATGTAAGGGTACGTGCACACAATGTCTTTGGTCAAAAACACACTTCCGCATAAAAACGTATATGTCTCACGTTCCGTTTTTTGGGTCCTTGTTCCGTTTTTTAGGGGCGTTTCTCCCGTTCGTATGACATCCGTGTGATGGCGTATGCTCTCCGTGTGTACGCGTGGAATGTCCGTATTGGCATAAAATACATATGTATGCAATCCGTGTGCCGTCCGTTTTTAGAGGTCCGCATTCTTACCCAAATAACGTTGTTAATCCTTCATCATGAGATCCTGGTGTTGTTAATTGGTCAATTTCCGTCCCTCATCGGTGGATAAGGTTTAAAAACATTTCAAATCATTGTTTTTAGGCTCTTCCACTCATTAGACTGACTTCAAAAGGTCTCTTTCCAATGAAGCAACCATGTATTTGCTATGGTTGATATCTAGGAGATTTGAGGTTAGGAGACATGCTAGAATATGAACCACCTGTTAAAAAAAGGATGTGGATCCACCCCCTTGTCAAGCTAAGGAAGACGCATAGCCATTTTAATATTCTTTATGGAGAAATGCGCAAATTTCCACCTAAATTTCAAGCATACTGCCATATAACCATAACGTCCTTTGACAACATACTTGGCCTTGTGCATCACCAATGGAAACATCAGGACATTTGACAATTTGACAATTGACCTGATAGATTGGAAACAAGTGTTGCTGATGTTTGGATTAAAAACGCACACGAACAATACGTGCTGAACACGGACATGCTACGTGTGCCGTCCGTGCAGGCACGGACCCATAGACTTTAGCGGGTCCGTGCCTGCGTGTTGACGGCCAAAAACGGACATGTCGTCCGTGCAGGAAAAACGCACACGTACTTACGTGCAAAAACATACCAAACACGTACCGGAGGCATGGATGTGTGTTGCGGGCCTTTTACACACTGGCAAGCCAGCTGAGTTTTTCAGGAAAAAAAATCCACTTAAGGCCTAAAACACACTTCCGCAAAAAAAACGTCCATGTGACACGGTCCGTTTTTCGGGTTCGTGTTCCGTTTTTTTGGGGCGTTTCTCCGGTACGTATGGCATCCGTGTGATGGCGTATGCGAGCCATGTGTACGTGTAAAATGTCCGTGTTTGTGTGTAAAATGCCCGTGTATGTGTACTTGGAATGTCCGTGTGGAATGTCCGTTTGTGTGTTGCACAATGTCGTTGATACATGTCGGCTGACAGCAGACAGAGTTGCGCGATGAGAATGAACTCGGGTGAACTTCACCTGACTTCATTGTCATACCGCGGCTCTGTCTGTGTGCCGCGTACTGATTAGCGGTCACCTGTGAAGGATTCACCAGTGACCGCTAATCCCCCGAGTGACTGAAGTGAGCAGCCCTCTCTCATACTTACTGCTCCCCGATCACCAGCGCGGCGAGGAACAGCTGTGCAGAGAATACGCGGCAACAATTACTTTGAATATGCCGGCCGCTCATTAATCAATCTCGTATTACCTGCTTTCCCCACCCACAGACGCCTGTGATTGGTTGCAGTCAGACACGCCCCCCACGCTGAGTGACAGCTGTCTCACTGCACCCAATCACAGCAGCCGGTGGGCGTGTCTATACTGTACAGTAAAATAAATAAATAAATAATTTAAAAAAACGGCGTGCGGTCCCCCCCAATTTTAATACCAGCCAGATAAAGCCATACGGCTGAAGGCTGGTATTCTCAGGATGGGGAGCCCCACGTTATGGGGAGCCCCCCAGCCTAACAATATCAGTCAGCAGCTGCCCAGAATTGCCGCATACATTATATGCAACAGTTCTGGGACTGTACCCGGCTCTTCCCGATTTGCCCTGGTGCGTTGGCAAATCGGGGTAATAAGGAGTTATTGGAAGCCCATAGCTGCCAATAAGTCCTAGATTAATCATGTCAGGCATCTCCCTGAGAAACCTTCCATGATTAATCTGTAATTTACAGTAAATAAACACACACACCCGAAAAAATCCTTTATTAGAAATAAAAAACACTAACAAATTGCCTTGTTCACCAATTTAATAAACCCGAAAAAGCCCTCCATGTCCGGCGTACTCCAGGATGGTCCAGCGTCGCATCCAGCTGTGCTGCATAAAGGTGACCGGAGCTGCAGAAGACACCACCGCTCCTGTCACCTCCACGCAGCTAATGAAGGGAATAGCGCGATCAGCTGTATCCAGCATTGGCCACGAGTAACCTCAGTGACAGCTCAGCTGATCGCGCTATTCCCTTCATTAGCTGTGTGGAGCTGACAGGAGCGGCGGTGTATTCTGCAGCTCCGGTCACCTCCATGCAGGACGCCGCGCTGGTGATCGGGGAGCGGTATGAGCCGGGGGAAGAAAAAAAATGAGCGCCAATGTAAGTATGACTGAGAACAGCAGAAAAAAGGTAAGTATACTGACTTTAATTTAAAAAAAACGAAAAATAAAATCGCTAGTTTAAAAACGCACACACACGAAACATGCTTGACGCGGACATACTCCGTGTGCGGTACGTGCAGGCACGGACCCATAGACTAAAGCGGGTCCGTGCCTGCATGCTGCCGGCCAAAAATGGACATGTCGTCCGTGTAGAAAAGCGCACACACGTACTTACCACACGGTCACACGTTCCATGTGATTTTATGTGTGTGTACCATCTACCATTGAATAACATGGGTCTCCGTGTGTACGTGTCTCTGGTACGTGCAAATACGTACCGCACACGTACAAATTAAACGGATGTGTGTTGCGGGTCTAAGGAAGCGCTAGATTTTTTTTCCTGAAACATCTTTTTTGTATGTTTTTTTGGCCAATTCCTAAGTGCATTTTTGGTCACTTTTTTTTGTATTATTTTTAATCTTCCAATTGCCTTGTAATGTGCAATATAGAGCATCTTCAGAGTGAAAAAGACATGAAAAATGATCAGGTCACTTCTTTTATTCACTTGGTGTCCATGGACAATTGATGCAGTTAAAAGATGCTCAAAAGACTGAACATCTGTGCAGCAAATAGTTTTTACAAAGAAATCCATATGTTCATTTTTGAGCATTTTCCAAACACTTTATCAAGTGTTTTTCTAAGTGTTCCCGCCTGAAAAAGATATCATTTGCATATACCTAATACAGAATTTTTTTGTTCTTTTACCTTTACCTTTGACATTTATGAACTATGGATTTTCACTTATACACGGATGGGGTAATTCTTTGTGTGACCCATTGTTAGAATATTTTTTCTTTTTTTTTCTCGATTGTCATTGTTTATTTGGGAAATTCAGCTGCAGGTAATCTACGTTATAATGCTGATATTTATCCCTGGAATAACAAGGTAGATGGACCATTCTAGTGAAGCTGGAGCCACTTCTATTGACTTTATTTTTATTATATAATCTGTCAGACTGGCATTCCTTCTGTTATAAATGGCAATCAATAGAAAAAAACACCCATATTTTATGAGGTATGAGTGCTAAGAATGGATTTTTCTTCACAGTAAATGTTAATTGGGATTGTTTGAGCTGCTGCTTGGGTCATTTCAATTGTGATACATACATACATCATCTGACATTATGTTTGACCACATTTTACTAACATAGCGAGCCCTTTCCATTGGGGTTTAAGAATATTTAATCCTATAACGCTGACACATACAACATGCAGTCATGTCAGGTACAGCTGTTTGCAAACATCACTAACAGAATTATGGACGGGATTTTGAAGCTTCTGTGCTGGAAATGAATCCATCGGAGGATTCAACTTGCTGACTGTGTTTATAGAATTTAATTTTACCATCTGGAATAAGGTAAACAATTTTTAGAATTATAACTTCTAAAAGTAAAACTGCCGCGGTTTCTGACTGTCACAGACGGCACGCGCAACTTCAAGCCAATAAAACTTTGTTGAGTAGACTAAATTATTTTACAGTGTAACACTGTTTGAATGGCTTTGTTTAGAAATGTTTGTCACAATGAGAGATTTTATAAAGTCGTCAAACAGTGTAACTGACAGACTGAGCTGTAGACTAAAGGGTGCTTTACCCGCTGCGACATCGCTAACGATATATCGTCGGGGGTCACGTCATTAGTGACGCACATCCGGGGCCTTTAGCGATATCGCAGCGTGTGACACCAAGGAGCGACGATCAACGATCGCAAAAACGGCAAAATATGTTGATCGTTGACACGTCGCTCCTTTTCATAATATCGGTGGTGCATACCGCTGGTTGTTCGTCGTTGCTGCGGCGTCACACATCGCTATGTGTGATGCCACAGGAACAATGAACAATTCCTTACCTGCATCCACCGGCAATGAGAAAGGAAGGAGAAGGGCGGCATGTTCTGGCTGCTCATCTCCGCCCCTCCACTGCTGTTGGGCGGCCGCTTAGTGACGCCGCAGTGACATCGCTATGACGCCAAACGCACCTGCCCCTTGAAGGTGGGATTGTTCGGCAGTCACAGCGACGTCGCTGAAAATGTATGTGCGAGTGATGCTGCCGTAGCGATAATGTTCGCTATGGCAGCAATCACCAAATGTCGCACGAACGACGGTGGCGGGTGCTATCGCGCACGACATCGCTACCTATCACTAGCGATGTCGCAGCGTATAAGGCACCCTTAAGTCTAGTAATGGTCTTGACACAGATCTAACTTTTTTTTTTAAAAGCACCATACAAATAATTTTCATTTCAATCATATGATAGGGCCAGGATAAAGTGGCTGTAGCCGCTTCTATACATACATGTGATGGCTCTATACAAACCCTAAGATATGAATATAATGTAATTAAAGCAGGGCGGACTTGCAAAAGAAATGTGACCGGCGGCTCTCTGCTCATTTTTAAAAAAATTCTGGTTCTGGTCCGGAATCCGGTACCCATATAAGTCTATGGGAACCAGAATCCGGGGATTAAAAATGTTGGTGGAAGGGACAAGAGGATAGGAGCACGCGCAGTGTACTCATCCGAGCTCCGTGTTATGACGGCAAGTTGCTTCCAGGTCACGCATTTAATTCTGGGGATGCGTGCTTCTAGATTGTGCACTAAAAGTAAAGGTAGATGCTTGATGGTTGTCGCATGATAGAGGGGGCATGTTCAAAATGCAGAACGGTTTAAAATAAACATTCTTTTTCTAAGTTCACGTGGGCATGGAGTTGTTCATAATAGAAGCAGGGGTCTGTTGGTAAGACCCCTAGATGGGGAGGAAAGGGATGAGCAGATCTCGGCACCCATGATGTGTCCTCCTTTGCTCTGCCTCAGCCCCCTGCTTCATGAGTTGGCCACGATGTGTCTTCCTATGCTCAGCTCTGGATGAGCTGTGCCCGTGATGTGTCCTCTGCTCAGCCTGAGTGGCCTGCTTCATGATTCAGACAGCGCCTGTGATTAGTTTCAGGCAGACACTGTCACACAGGCTGGGGACACATCTGACTGCAACCAATCACAGAGGCCAGACCAGCCAGTGAGCAGGGAAAGCAGGGAAAGCAGTGCATATGTATGAGCAATGATGTTTGAAGGCCGCAGGAGCAGGAGCAGTGTACAGCCGCCATGGATCCTTGGTAAGTATGAAGTGCTCGCTTCATTCTTATTTTCTTAGGGATCTGTAATACATAACCAGAAAGGCTGTATGTGGTCATGACAGCTTATGTGTACCAGTAATCTGGGCCATTTTACGGTGTCATGCTCTAAAAGGACAGTTTGAGCTCGTGTACGTTTATTTTTCCAGTCGTTAGTTTGCTACAGCCATAGCATAAAGTATGGAAAAAGAGTGTAAGATAAGGGAGCAAAATCTAATAATAATAATATTGATAATAATTGCTAGGGGTATTCCCAAATCGACATTCATGTCATATCCATGGCACATGCCATAAATGTTTGACTGATGTGGGTCCCAACTCCAACACCTACACCTATATGAAAAGTTCCTATGCAGACAGTGAAAAGTTTGGCTATTTTTATATCTTTTGTATTGTCAATTTTCATTCATTTTTTCAGTTAGATGTGGTGGCTGTCTTACGAGGAAGATTTAAGTGGGATTTACACAGCGACATCGCTAGCGATGTTGCTGGTGAAAGCACCCGCCCGCGTTGGTTATACATCACGCGGAAATTTTACAACATTGCTAACACCCGTCACACATACTTACCTGCCTAGTGATGTCGCTGTGGCCGGCGAACCGCCTCCTTTCTAAGGGGGTGGTTCGTGCGGCGTTACAGTGGCGTCACTAAGCGGCCACCCAATAGAAGCGGAGGGGCGGAGATGAGCGGCCATAACATCCTGCCCACCTCCTTCCTTCCTCATTGCTGGTGG
This sequence comes from Anomaloglossus baeobatrachus, assembly GCF_048569485.1. Lineage (NCBI taxonomy): Eukaryota > Metazoa > Chordata > Amphibia > Anura > Aromobatidae > Anomaloglossus > Anomaloglossus baeobatrachus. Next base: position 158,903,546 of record NC_134353.1, on the reverse strand, counting down.
CTGAAGGTACGATGTAGTTCCTCATTCCTGCGGTGTCACACATACACATAGCGATGTGTGCTGCTGCAGGAACAACGAACAATCTGCATCCTGCAACAGCAACGATAATCGGGATTAGAACGACCGGTCAACGATCAATGATTAGGTGAGTAATTTTGATCGTTTAACGGTCATTCGTGCGTTTCACACGCAACAACGTTGCTAACGAGGCCGGATGTGCGTCACGAATTCCGTGACCCTAGCGACATCTCATTAGCAATGTCATTGCATGCAAAGCCCGCTTAAGAGTCAAGGAATTCTCCTTCACATTGTTGCAGGTTGCAGAATTGGGATCCGCATCTTTCATGCATGTCTACACTTAGCTTTTTTATCTTTTCCTTAATTATCACTGTTATTTTTAATATAATTATATTACATATTACATTCTTACCCACCCTTGATATTTTCTGATCAGACATATGAGTACTTATATCTGTTATAGTAAGTTAAGTTGGTTTGTATGATCATTTCCACTTATATCTACACATTTTGATGTACTGGAACAGCCTGAAGAATGGGGTTTTTTTGCCAGTTGCTTAAATGGCTCATAATTAAGAATCAGGCACGTCCCTTACTCTATTCCAATTCTGTAAGCTGTAAACAAGCAGTCAAATAGGAACAGTTTCATCACACTCAGTAATTTGTCCTTTTAGTCCTTGGTAAAACCGATCTTCTAATCGGATGTTTATGCAAACAAAGTAAAATGGATTTAAAACGCCACCTCACATTGATTTTACCACACTCAAGATGTCTTGTCTTTATAAGATTTACTTTAAGATTGATTGGGGACATCAGTGCAGCCCATATGAGATGAGATGTTCTTTGTCTGCCTTTATTGGACCCACATTGTGGAAGTGATAGGTCAAATAATGAATGACAAAAGCCAATCTAACCTTGGATACCAAGTAACATGAGGACCATATAGCCTCCATCATATTTAGATATTTCTACATACGTTTGTTTTATAAGTGAAACATTTGCGCTTTCTTCTTCTAGCACAGTCTACATATAGAACATATAAAGTGAGCAAGGGCAGCACTTTACCATGCCCAGTTCTAGCTTACAGTAAATCTTCCATGGGAAAGACCTTCCTGCCTGGCATTGAAAGAAGGTTACTTGTTCTCGTGAGTTTCTGGGAATATTACATGATATAGTAATTGATTGTGTGCTGTGTGTGCTTTTTCAACCTGATGAGAATTAACGTATATTAATTAAACATTAATTTCACACCAAAGCCTATGCATTTCTTCACAATATCTGTAAATTGGCTATAAATTGCTTTTAACATCTTCACTTCTATAGAAATATAGAATTATCCCGTTAACTTTGGCGCTCATAACATATGATTAGAAAATGAGTTCTTGCCCTTTTTGAGTATCTATTAATCTTTATATAAAAGCTGTTGACTCATGAAAACAATCAAGACAATTTTGCCTCTATACTCGTTTTTTGCTACGGATATTTTATAAGAGTACCTTACTCGGAATCTCGGTCTGAAATTCCAAAGGGTTACTGTATGCTGAGCTATTCTAGAAAAATGGGGGGTGTATTAATTGTTTCTGAACAAGGTTTTATTATAAAAGATGAGAAAGGGAAACTAGTGACTATTTTATGGTTTTACAGCCTAGGGCTAGGGAGTCAGAGTGCACAGCTTATCATTACAGAAAAGGATAGAAAGGCCTAAAACAGAGTGTGGTGTAAAGGTACCGTCACACATAACGAGATCGCTAGCGAGATCGCTGCTGAGTCACGGTTTCTGTGATGCAGTAGCGATCCCGTTAGCGATCTCGTTATGTGTGACACCTACCAGCGATCAGGCCCCTGCTGTGAGATCTCTAGTCGTTGCAGAATGGTCCAGGCCATTTTCATCAAAGGCGATGTCCTGCTGGGCAGGACACATCGCTGTGTTTGACACTGTGTGACAGGGTAACAGTGACTGCTGAGATCGTTATACAGGTCGCTACTGCGTCCTGTATCGTTCCTGCATCGTTGGTAAGGTCTGACAGTGTGACATCTCACCAGTGACCTCCCAGCAATTTACAAGCGATCCCTATCAGGTCGCATCGTTTTCAGGATCGCTGGTAAGTCGTTGTGTGTGACTGGGCCTTAATACTACAGTGCTGAATAACAAAGACAATTGACTGGTAATCTCAGTCAGATAATAGTACATAGATACATTTAATAGGGAGGTGCTGGACTTTCATAGTCTGTGTAACTGAGACCTATCAGTGATATTCAATAGTACAGCACCTTAGTTACACTATTTATTTTTTTACTATTGGCACACTAGCAACATAGAAAACAGTTTAAGTCCCCTTAAAGATAATTTTTCTACTGACGATATATACAGAAAGTGTGCTTCTTGGCTTGTGAGATAGATAATTAAAAAAAAATATTTTGAACTTTATTGCAAAATTATTTGTAAAGGTTTTTATTTAACCATTTATTATACGACAAAAGAAAATTCCAAACACCTGAAAAATGTAAATGGCAACTCTATGTTTAAGAAATGTTTTCAACTGGTTTGCACAAATGTTTTAATAGTCCAATAATACACCCCTGCATACCACATTGTACTTTCCATTTTTTGTCTTGTTTCTAAATATCACTTAACTACACACTGTAGGGTCATATTTGACCTTCATATTTCCCCTGTTCATACCTTGTCATTCAATCCACTGTTTACACTTTGCCTCCAGTTTGGGTACTCTCCCAGCCTTTGTATCATAATACCCCTTCTATCCTTTTCTTCCTTTTTTTTCCATTATCTCACATTAGCTTTGTGCTTATTTGTTTCTCCCTCCTTCTCAAAGTATTTATGCATTTGTAATGCTCATTATATTGTATGTAATTGCATAATATGTGACATTTTCCCATATATCGTATAACTGGATCTTGTTGCTTAGTTGAAATAAAGTATTTTGAACATAGTTCTGGAGTGACTGGCTACGGGTTTGGATCCTACCGGCGCACCCATAAAGTGCTAGAAGTGCAGTGTATCAACTATGTCATCTCCACAGATCTTGATGTTCCTTTGTCCAAGGTGCACAACATAAGCAAGAAGTTTACAACCATGACACTGTGGCTAATATCCATGGTTGTGAACGGCTGAGAAAAATTGATGAAAGGTTGACACGCATTATAGTCCAGATGGTGGATAAACAGACCCAATCATGTTCCAAAGAAATTCAAGTTGTTCGGCAGGCTCAGGGTGCATCTATCCACATTTCATTGAAATGAAACACTATGGCAGGAGTCCAAGGAGAACCCCACTGCTGACACAGAGGCATAAAAACGTTAGACTGAAGTTTGACAAAATTTACATGAGTAAGCCAAAATCCTTCTGGAAAAGTGTCTTCAGGACAGATAAGACCAACATACAGCATTTTGATAAAGCACATCATTCTACTGTATACCAAAATAGAATGACGCCTAGAAAGAAAAGAACACTGCACCTACAGTCAAATATGGTGGAGGTTCATAGATGATTTAGGGTTGCTTATTGCCTCTAGCACAGAGTGCCTTGTCTGTGTGCAGGGCATCATAAAATCTGAAGATTTTGGGTCATGGGTCTTCAAGTATGACCCCAAACATTCTACAAGAAGCCCCCAGAAATGATGGAAACAAAGTGCTGGAGAGTACTGAGGTGATGGCAATCAATCTGGATCTAAATCCTATCGAACACCTGTGGAGAGATTTTAAAATTGCTGTTAAGAAAACACACCCTTCAAATATAAGAGACCTGAACCAGTTTGTAAAAGAAGAGTGGCCCAAAATTCCAGTTGAGAAATGTAAGAAACTTGATGATGGTTATAGGAAGCGATTGCTTACAGTTATTTATTCCAATGGATCCGCAACCAAATATTAAGTTAAGGGTGCCAACAATTTTGTCCAGCAAACGTTTAGGGTTTTGCATGAAATTATGTCCAATTTGCCTTTTTTTTCTCCATTTTTTTTGTGTTAATCCAATACACACAAAGATAATATACATGTGTATAACAAACATGTGTAATCGCAAGAATTTTTTAAAAGAAATACTTAAGTTTCTGGAAAAAATTTCAAGGATGCCAACACTTTTGGCAATGACTGTATATGGTCTGCACTTGCAGCCCTCCAGCTTGTCAGTCTTGATTCTCCTCATGAGTCATGACGCTGATCTTCTACCAATGATTGAAAGGTCAATAGTCTCTGTTACCAGCCCCTCCCGAACAACATTTCGTGCAGGAGCCTTCATTTCTGGAGCTGTGCATGCGCACTGACGTTCTGAAGACATTTCAAGTGCCGGATTATCCATCTGAGCTTGCTCAATCTCTTGGAATGACAGTACCATTGCAAGGTGTGGTTTGGTAAGCAGTTCACATAGACATTTTGTAACAGCTAAATGCCTGTAGTTTAAGTAGCTGGACCTATAATTATCTGTTTTAGAGAGCAGTTAAATTGATGTTATAGGTCTATTTGCAAAACTATTTATCGATTACTCGGTGCTGAATAGCAACCGTGAATGGCAGCTATTGTAGGCCCCACATATAATTTTCTGCTTCTATAGTTAATATAATATATAACTATATACTCTCTTGACTAACTAGTAGTGATATTTTTCATCATTATTTTATTAGTTTAAGAACTTATATTTTTCCACAAAAGGAATAATTTGAAAAGTCTGCACACCATTGTTAAAATGATAATTATACCAAAAAGAGTTTTTCAACTTTTCCCATCTTTAATATCGCCTACAATCTGTAAAACTAAAAAAAATGAAAAAATGTTATGAGGAAATATAAAACTGAAACTAAAATAAAGTGGTAATGTTAAAGTACAATCTTTCATAATTTAAAGTGATTCTCCCATCTTTGTCCCTTTCTTCTAGTAATGTCCCCCATCCTTGTCCCCATCTTGTGATGTCCCCTTTTTGTAGTAATGCCCCCCATTCTGGTCCCCATTTTGTTGTAATGCCCCTATTTTGGTCCCCATCTTTTAGTAATATTTACCATCCTGTTGTCCATCTTGTAGTCATTTTCCCACCCTTATCCACATCTTGTAGTAATATTCCCATCTTGGTCACAATCTTGTAGTAATGTCCCCATCCTAGTCCTCATCTTGTAAAAATGTCTCACATCTTGGTCCCCATCTTATAGTAATAACTCTCATCCTGTTCTCCATCTTATAGTAATGTCCCGCATCCTAGTTCTCATCTTGTAGCATTGTCCCATATCCTGGTCCACATCTTGTAGTAATATTACCTTTGTGGTCTTCATCTTGTAGTAATGTCCCCCATCCTATTCCCCATTTTGCAATAATGTTTCCCATTCTGCCGCTCTTTACACACACATAAAAAAATATTCCTCTCACAACTCCTTTACACCCTTCGTGAACAGTGCCCTCTTCTCTTCCAAAGGAAGGAATTGCATGGCAGTGCATGGCCCCTTATTCGCTGGTGGCTTGTATTGGTATTGCAGTGCAGAGAGCTGGTCTTTGTGCCATAATACATTTCAAATGAATTTGTGTCTTTGGATGCATATTTAGCTAATGTGAACTTTTGGTGTAGACAGTCTACCTTGACCGGGCTGTGAACATCACAGGATCTCTTGCAGGCCACATTTTGCAACCTCAGGGCCACAGACAATCTAAGATGCCCTCACAATCTGACAGATGCAGAGGGTTACTTTGCTGATAGACTCCTACCCAAAAAGGCTAAATGCTTTCACAAATTCTAAAGTCACTTCAACATCATATTAGTTTAAGGGTTTGCATATTTATGCAACCACATTATTTTAATTCTTTCTTTCTCTTTTTCCGAAAAGATTTCAATCTATTATTCAATTGAATTTTTTAGACTATAGGTGACATTAAAGGAGAGAACAGTTCTTACCTGATTCTTTTTTTTATAATTTTTTACATGACAAAAGATGGCATACTTTTTATATCATATATATATATATATATATATATATATATATATATATATATATATATATATGAAAAAAGTCAAAGTATGAAATGTTGAAATTTTTTAAAATAGATTATTTGCTTGAAATCAGTAATCAATTCTCCATCAGTAATTGCAATCTACTCCTCATGAAATAGTTCTTTAAATAGATGTTTATTTTTCACTCTTCTCCTTTTGACGTTGATTTGTTTTAGCAGAGCCCTGCTTTACTACCCAGCAAGGTGTTAGCTGAATAGGCCTCAGGATCGTCAGTATGTAGCTAATCACTTGTGAGTGATTTGGCTGAATTTACTAGTTTCGATGTCTAGTCCTTTCAGATGTCAGACAAGAGTCCTATTCTCTGTTCATAGTCTTTGAGTTCTCTAAATTCTATTGTCCACCATGTAGGCACAGTGATTTTTTTCTTTTTATATTTTACCTGTTAGACTGATCTTTTTCATCTCTTTTGAAATTTTACTTTAAAGTTATGGTTTTTTTTATTTTTTTTATATAAAAACAATATACAGTGAGCCAGAAACGGCTATTTATAAGTGAAACCATTCAACCGAAATCAAATTTTTGTAAGATTTTAAGTGTATTTGCTGGACATAGCAAATTTGAACATTTTATGAATTCAATTGCACAGATTGTCAAAAATATTAATCCTTGCTTTCCACTAATCAGAAGACTGCAATAGCTAGACAATTCTCACAAGACCTCAGGAGCTACAGGGTAGGATGCCTAAAAATGCTTTGTAGCTATTGTATCACATTATATAGTACATCACTTAGCATAGCACATTCTATAGTAGAGATCATGACATATTATAACATGGCTTGTTACAGCCTGTATAAAAGCCAAGGCAGGAAATATAATGCAGCTACCATTTTGGGGTTCATGTGTTAAGTGAGAAGATGTCACTGCTCACAACTTAGCAATAAAAAATAGGGAGGAAAAAGTAGCAATCTCTAAATATACTGTATAGAGAGGGTGTGTGACAAAAGTGCAATGAAAAACAGTTGCCATCCGTTTATTCATAATAATGTATCTGGAGGTTACTAGTGCTGTGATTGCATTACATAGCTTGAAAAGGGTTGAAAACAGTCCTAGAGGGTCTCAGAGAGATATAGTCATCAATTCAGGCTAATGGGAGTACCTGCAATGCACAGTGAAAAAATTAATTGCAACGCAAATTGAAGAATTTTGCTGATTTTAATTTCAAAGGATTTAATCATCATGAATCACCAGTGTTATGGGCACAGAAAATACTAATACATAGTAATGTAAGCTAATATTTGTTATCCTTTCCACTTGAAGAGGGTGTATTTGTTTTGTGGAGAAGCATTAGGAGTTGCATAGTTAGACATCACAACTGGAACCACATAAGAAGAGACCTGCCAGTGTAGGCGAGAGCGCGGGGCGAAGCCAACAAGGACATGTCTCTTGCACTAGCCAACTCTTCTGAGCCAGTGCTTTCAACTATGTTTTTAAAAGTAAAACTTACATGTTAGAAATTCAAGAAAAAGTCTAAGATTCATGCGGCCCATGATTTGGACAGCAGAAATCAGCTGGCATGTTCTCTTTAAAGCGTAAAGCCCAACCCACATCTCCTTAATTATTGACTATAATAAATACTTGAAGGAGAAAAATGTTATATCTAAACAAAAAAATTATAAGGCTTTTCTATATGTTACACTGTGCTTCAATGTACAGAAAACATTGACTAGTTGATCGCTACATATTTTCTGCCAGACATGATACTTGGTTCTTAAGCCCAAAATTTCATTTTGCTTTGATCACACTTGTTTATCCTCATCTGGGTGTTGTTTACGTATCTTTAACAGACCCCAAACTGACTGGCATGTGCTTTCAACTAGTAGCTTCTTTCATAAACACCTAACTATTGGGTATATCACATCTTTTATGTAAAAAATGGGAAACTATGTAGGTGTAGCAGTAACTATGGAAGCCCATGCCTTTCCTGATATTTGTACCTCCACACAATGCTGCTTCGATGTCTACAAACAATTCCTTTGACATTATGGCAATGTTTTTGGTTGAACATTTTACAAAGGCTTTTCCAAATCATGGCAATAAATTTATTTTATTAATAATTCTTTTTTGTAGACTTTAATCCAGTTGTATATACATCTCAAATTTTATCATTGGACACAGGATGCACCTGAGCCCATAAGACAATTTACTGATCATTGCAGGACTAAAAACTGAGACAACTACTGATGTTTAAAACAGAGATCTGCAGAGATCCGTCTTAGGGGCACTTTGCACACTGCGACATCTTAGGTGCGATGTCGGTGGGGTCAAATTGAAAGTGACGCACATCCGGCATCGCATGCGACATCGCAGTGTGTAAAGCCTAGATGATACGATTAACGAGCGCAAAAGCGTCGTAATCGTATCATCGCTGCAGCGTCGGCGTAATCCATGATTACGCTGACGCGACGGTCCGATGTTGTTCCTCGCTCCTGCGGCAGCACACATCGCTGTGTGTGAAGCCGCAGGAGCGAGGAACATCGCCTACCGGCGTCACCGCGGCTTCCGTAGGTTATGCGTAAGGAAGGAGGTGGGCAGGATGTTTACATCCTGCTCATCTCCGCCCCTCCGCTCCGATTGGCCGTCTGCTGTGTGACGTCGCAGTGACGGCGCACGACCCGCCCCCTTAACAAGGAGGCGGGTCGCCGGTCACAGGGACATCGCACGGCAGGTGAGTGTGTGTGTGAAGCTGGCGTAGCGATAATTTTCGCTACGCCGGCTATCACCACATATTGCTGCTGCGACGGGGGCGGGGACTATCGCACTCGGCATTGCAGCATCGGCCTGCGATGTCGCAGTGTGCAAAGTGCCCCTTAGAGTATGTGTCCACAATCAGGAATAGCAGTGTTTTGGATGCAATGTGTTTTTGCTTCTTCCAAAATTCTGTGTTGTGTAGTACATGCACAGTGGATGGGATTTAAAAAATTCCTTGCATACTGTGCTTCTTTTCTCCACAGTGTAAACAGTGTAAACTGACCTGCAGCATGGCTTTCCATGCTGAAGCATGTCAGTTACACTTGCGGAGACCCTAGTGTTTTCCACGAGAACGAAGAGAACGTCTGCAGTGGCCCAAACCTTGGTCATGGGCACAGGCAGCTTATGTTCTCCTGCGGACAACACTTGCATCTCTGCAGCACAAGACATGCTGTTTCCAGGATGCAGTATGTCTGCATCGTGTCCACCCATCCTAAATGGAGCAATGGGGAAGCTTTACTACTGAGGAACTTGGTTATCTCTGAGTCGCATTGACAATGAATGCACCTGCTCTGTTCATATGAAGCTCTGCAGAGCCCCATTATTGAGATTGGTGGAGGTCCCATCTATTTACCTGTCTTTCGCTTTAAATTTATAATGCATAGCGTTTATACAAGTATTTTGTGATTGTTGTATACAATTTAATGGTATAAAAGTTAATGCTTGAAATGTAGGCCTATGTTTCCGTTGAGCTCATAAATTTGCCGAGTCAAATAAATGATTCTGTCTTTTATCTAAAGATATCCATCATCTCCCCGAACTTACAATAGGTTACTGTTTCACTCGAAAGTAAATGAAATGCTCTATTCTGTAGAGAAGAATTTTGCCAAAACATATTTTACTGATAGAAGTGCAACTCAATGCATTAACTTCCTTTTTGTTTTTTTGTTTTGCTGTTTTATTTGCCAGCAGAAACCCCTAGAAGCATTCATTTTCATGCTTACTTGCATACTTTGTGCTGGTGGCAAAATTGACCCCACTCTGCTAAATCATGCACACTATTCACATCATATTAATGGCTAAAGAGAGCTTTACGAAGCGTCAAGGTAACAGTATCTGGAGAATTATCTGAGGGGGATTTCAAATTGACCTAATTCATTTATCTGCAAAAATATACCCATATTTCTATAATTCCATACAACATTTCTAATCATATGAAAGTCACGTAGATTTATTTGTATTTGTACCGTAGAATACTAATGTGCGATGCTTCAGTCTGGCTTTTACTGTAGCGCACATTGTTCATCGACACAATACTAAGAGCTGGTATAGGTAGTCAAAGCATGCATTAACTTAAAATAGAGATCAAAAGGCAAGGAATATATGCTTATTTGAGGCCTATAGAAGACAGTATAACATAAGCACAGACGCCCACTCTTGTCCATCTACATAAAAAAGTACTGTACTTAAAGTGAACCTATCAGTTGTGATAAAAATGAAATAAGTGACTATAGATGAAATTATCCAGTTTTTATAAAATATATCATTAGCAAACCAGTTTATTTACAGTGGGAGAAATCAGTATTTGATTGCTTGCTGATTTTGTAAGTTTGCCCACTGACAAAGACAGGAACAGTCTACAGTATAATTTTAAAGGTAAGTTAATCTTAACAGTGAGAGATAGAATATCAAAGAATTCAGAAAATCACACTGTGTAAATTATAAAAATGTATTTGCATTTTGCATAGAGAAATAAGTATTTGATCCCTCTGGCCAACAAGACTTAATACTTGGTGGCAAAGCCATTGTTGGCAAGCACAGCAGTCAGACTTTTTCGTAGTTGATGATGAGGTTTGCGCACATATCAGGTGAAATTTTGGTCCACTCCTCTTTGCAGGTCATCTCTAAATCATTAAGATTTTGAGGCTGTTGCTTGGCAACTCAGAGCTTCAGCTCTCTCCATAGGTTTTCTATGGGATTAAGGTCTGGAGACTGGCTAGGCCACTCCATGAACTTAATGTGTTTCTTTTAAGCCACTTCTTTGTTGCCTTGGCTGTATGTTTTGGGTCATTGTTGTGCTGGAAGACCCAGACATGACCCAATTTTAATGTCCTGGCGGAGGGAAGAAGGTTGTCACTCAGGATTTTACGGTACATGACTTCATCCATTGTCCCATTGATGTGGTAAAGTAGTCCTATTCCCTTAGCAGAGAAAAACTCCCCAAACATAATGTTTCCACCTCCATGCTTGACAGTCAGGATGGTGTTCTTTGGGTCATCATAGGCAGCATTTATCTTCCACCAAACACAGCAAGTTAAGTTAATGCGAAAGAGCACAATTTTTATCTCATTTGACCACAGCACCTTCTCCCAATCACTCTCAGAATCACCCAGGTATTCATTGGCAAACTTCAGATGAGCCTGCATATGTGCCTTCTTGAGCAGTGGGACTTTGCGGGCACTGCAGGATTTTAAGCCATTATGGTGTAATGTGTTATCAATGGTTTTCTTAGTGATAGTGGTCCAAGCTGCCTTGAGATCGTTAACAAGTTCCCGCATGTAGTTTTAGGCTGATATCTCACCTTCCTCATGATACTGGAGACCATATAAGGTAAAATTATAGACTGTTACAAAATCAGCGAGGGATCAAATATTAATTTCCCCCACGGTATCTCTGTATTATAGCAATGTAGCTTTTCGTATAATTTTTCCACAGCGAGCATAAAATCTCATGAAGTTGAGATGTACCAACTGTGAGAAGGAGGCTGATTCTATATAGCACCTGAATGGTAAATAGATTCTTAGGATAGACTCATTAAGTTATCTGTTTTGTTGAGTCATTTTTCCACTTCTACAATGTACAAATCGATGAACTTATTTTTCTACAAAATTCTCCTAAAAATATTCACATAAGGGTGAATCATTTCACAAATCCATACATGTGAGCAGTGATATGCAAATTAAGTGGAAACATTCCTCCCCTTCAATTCTGAAGAATATAGATTTTTAAAAAATTTGAGTCAAATTCAATTTCATTCAAATTCCAACATCTCTAGTTATATGTATTTGGAAAGCCATCTAAAAGAAGAGGAGAAACCGTATCTGTTCATAAAGGTTTATGTTCAGAAGAGGACATAGATGCTTGTAAAGAGTTAAAAGGGTAGTCCACTACTCAAACAACCCCGTGTCTCATGCCAGTGCTCACATTCTATTTATATTTGATAATTCCGAAGATGGAGCGAGTGAAGAAGGTGCTGATTGTGCCCAGGGCTCATGTGATGGTGTACCAACTTCCTGTGAGCCTGGAGTCGAGTGTAAGTAATTTTATTTTAACGGGGGCAAACACTCAGACTGAGAAGACTTTGTCCAAGTAATGAACAATCCTATTAATATTGAGTAATCTACTACATACGGCACAGAAATAGTACAAGCCCAAATATACAAAGAAAGCTGTAGGATTTACTTGTACTGCAGCTTTTATCCTTCTCGTCCTGCCCTTGCTTCATAATATACAATAATCAATCTAATTTTGAAATATATATATAGCTATGCAGCTCCATGGCTTTCCCTGAAATCTCTCAGCTCAGAAACAGAAACCCTTACATACCTATCAAATAGTGAGAATGCCAACTCGAGGTGACCAGAGTTTCCCCACTGGCAGACAGATTGGTTTGTCAGTCTCCGCAAGGAGAAAAGTTTTCCCCTTGGACTCCTCAAGGGCTGAAACTTTTATCACTAAGTTAGTAAGGAAATGTTTTAATTTTTTAATTTTGATATATGAGAGAGCTTTATGTATGGTTTTCTTTTACTCTATACAGTTTCCAAGGTGGTGGTAGGTCTTCTTGGATTGTTTAATGAGAACCTGACCTGTTAGTTTAAATCAAGTTTTTGTGTTAAATGTATTTTTTTTAAAAATTGAAAATGTATTTTTTTTTCAAATCTCAATTTTTATTAAAAATTAAAAGCCCTCTATTTTCACACTGGCTACTGGGCCTTTTTAGAGTCTAATTTTTCATTGTTTCAAGACATTCAGGTGTACATTAGCCCCAGTGAACAGACTGATCCTTTTTTATTGTAGCATCCAGGGAGAGTGTGGAAAGGTCATTGTGAAGGCAGGGGGAGTTAGACTGTTTCTGACCTATTTTGATTGGTGGATTCTGTGTTATCAGCTACTGTACGTATAGAGATGTTTCCCATCATTTTAGTCCTGCGTCTGATGACTGTGAAACTGTAGAAAACTCTACATGAAAAGAAAATTAGTATGAGTCTACAAAAACTTCTTTGGTCAGAGTGAAAATTGCAAGATTTCTAATTTTGCATTTTAAATAGAAAAAAATATAATTAAAAATACATATAATACAAAGTTCTGATTTAAACAGTAAATCATTTTCTGATGACACAGTAACTTTAATGTGTACCTCTTCCAAGGAACACTTTACAGACAGGAAGAAAGATCATTCAACAGAGCTGTATACACATTTTAAGGGCACGCTCACATCAGCATGAAAAACAAAACGAGAAAATCTCACACTGCATTCTGACCAATGTTAGTCAGTGAGGGAGAGAAGTTGGTCAGCTTTGGTCGCATCCAGATTCTGGATGAGAGAAAAGTCGCAATATGCTGTGATTTTCTGCGAGAGCCGTATTACTCACATCCATTCAAGTGAATGGGTGCGAGAGAAATATCGCACTGCACTCGGATGTTATCCCAGTGCAGTGCTATATACGCACAGGCTGACAATGGAGGAGATGGGGGGGATTAACCTCTCCCTGTCCTCCGCAGCGCCCGCCCTCAGCTTCACAGCTGTGACCCGATTGCAAAATCGGGTCACAGTCGCATGACACTCGTCTCACTCCCAAAGCAGCCGGGGGTCATTAGCATATCGCATCCGAGGCTCTTGCATCGGATGCTAAACGTTCATGTGCGTCCAGCCTAATTGTCTGCCCCTGTGTCCAGTAGAAATCCCCTTATATTTTTTAATCCAATAATAAATTTTAGCAAGTTGGCCAGCCAAATGCAATACTGAAATAGACCTTAAAGGGGTGGTTTGATTTAGAAATTCCATTTTTAATCTTTTTAATTAGGCAGTTTTAAGTTAATAGCCATAGTGGCTAAAAATAATGGTTTCTTCTAAACCACATCCATGAGATAATGTAATAATTTTAATTTAATTTTAACTTTAATAATTTTATAATAATAACAGTCTTTTGATGTTGACATGCCCAATTCCCCTGTGGTACTAAAACTGGAGCTGCTAAGTTAATTACTTGTAGTTCTAGCAGTGGAACATTCTCTAATAAACCTATGTTTGGAGGGATTGCTAAATGTTGATAGTTGAAAGTTGATCCCTGAGTATTCAAGAAGATCAATAACCACATAGGAGATAATATTAACTTATTCTGACTAGATTTCCATCTATTTTCTCTATAACATGACACCTACATTTTGGTGGATGTTACTCCAGGAAAAGTGTCAGGTCAGAGTCAGGTCGGTACAAGTTTGTAGACACCAAGCATGTATAGGTTTACATTTATCTAAGGCGTAAAAAAAATCAGAAGTTAGAACAAAAAAAGTGGCAACCTTTTTGCTCCATTTTCCGTGACCCATAGCGTTCTCATTTTTCGGAATCGTAATTTTGGCATTTGGAATTCTTTTGCCACTATGCCGTTTACTGATCAGACTAATTCATTTTATATTTTGATGAATCAAGCATTTCTAAACGCAGTGATACCAAATGTGTGTATATATAATTTTTTTTTAACCCTTTAATTTTCATTGGGGCAAAAGGGGGGTGATACGGGTGGGACTGGCAGATTAGGATAAAGGTGATGAATATCCAAATCACCAGTCGAGGTCCACCGTGCTCCAAGATGGTAAAGGAGCTGCTTGCAACCTGTAGGTCAGGCGGATAATATAGAGCTTGATGGCTCAGAAATAATATGAACCTGACCCGACTTAAACGTCACTCGGATCAGGATAACTGTGAACCCTGCCACGTGTTAATACCACAGGGGTCCTGGGGTACACTGTCCGTGTGCATAGAGGGCACACTAGGACAGTTGGCACAGCAGCCGCAGCCCAGTTACCTCCACTGGGCTGCTCAAGCAGGACTGGACGGTAGGAGGGAAGGCAAGATGCCTGACCCTAATGTGCCAAGCCACAAATCATGGCGTGACAGGCACCGGACACCTGACCCTACCTACCGCTTCAAGAACTAGTGGGTGTAAGCCGCAATGTGGATTTTTCATGGGCAAGTGCATAGGTGAAGACTGCACAGCGTGGTGTGGTCTCCATGCCCTTGTATCACCTAGGGTCCACCCCAAACCAAGGGTGAGCCACAATGGTGCCTCCAGGGGCCAATAGTGGAGTGCCACATCATCAGTGATGTCATCAGCGGCCTATCCGGAACCGCCATGTCACTGATGACACAAAGGCAGCACCGCCAGGTCAAAGGGGCAAGGCTCCGCGAGCCAGTCCGGAGTGGCCACATCGTCAGGACAACTGACGCTATCCAGCCTATCAGGGACTGCCACCTCACGGACATGCCCAGTGAAGTCCTTACCAGACTTGGCCTCTGATGCACTAAGTGCCTGAGCATGCTCATTAGCCTGAACAACTGACTTAGTCTCAGAAATCAGACTATCAGCCTGAGCATGCTCAGTAGACACAACACACTTGGACACAGAATGAAGTCCAACTACCTGAGCAAAGAGGTTTTTCACACTAAATGTGGGAGCATGTTCAGTTGCCTGGACTGAGTACTTAGCCTCAAAAATGGCACTATCAGGCTGAGTATGCTCACCAGGCAAAACACTGGACTTAGGCTCTGGCTAGGGCAAATCGGCAAGTGTATGCTAGCTAGCTGCCTATCCACAGTTAGATGTGGAGAAAGAAGCAGCCAGCAGGACGACCTGAAACACATCCAAAAATGGAGGCCGGCGCCTGGTCATAGCAGGAACCCCAGAAGGCTGCTTGCGGCTATGGCGGCGCCAATTTGTAACAGGGGGTGATTTGAACTTTAAGGTTTTTTTATTTTTTACATTTTTTTTAAAACTTTTTTTTTTTAATAGTCCCTTTAGGGGACTATAAGGATTAGCAGTCCTGAATGGTCCTATGCGACCGGATGTTACCCTAAGCTATAGGCTCTGGGGGCCATGACATTGGACTAATGGAAGCTGAACCCACTGATGTCGAAAGGTTCAGCCCACAGTCTATTGTATATTGGGGCCTCCCAACTCTTACCTGACAGATCATGTTGGGAAAAATAAGGATTAGGCATGTTCAATTTCAGTCTGCCAATCATTTTGTTCTTGGCTAGATTAACTACCGCCAACAAAATCTGGCTCTGGTGCTCTCACTGAAAACGCAGGAGCAGAATGAGTGTTCTTGTGTATGGAAGAGTAAGGAGAGAGAGCAAAATGATTCATTATATGGTCTACAGCTATCTATAGTATATGAAGCTCTTTAATGATATCTCCCCCATGTTCACTCCTCATTAGGTGCTTCCATTAATATCACTGTTTGATGAGCCTTTTTGAAACCTGTGGATGAAAAGAAAGTGAGCAAAGTGGTAGCGATAGAGTAAATGATGTACATTTTATGCACAGAATCTTCTTAGTAATGACCAGGTACATTAAAACGAAGTCATTTAGACCACACATTACAATGAATGATTCTCATCATTTGTGCCCCTTTAGACAGTATAGAAATGTGGTATTTAATTTTCCACATCTACAGTGATAACTAAGGAATTAATTCACTTGGTTTCTCTTTTGATGATGTGTTCATATTTTTGGACTTGCTAGATGCCATAACATTCTGATCCAGATCAATTATGTTTTATTATATGTAACTGCTTGGTGGTATTTCTTATTTGAATGTTTATAATAGCCTTTTTTACACTTATCCATATGTTCAGTATCATGTGTAGCAGAGCATCTCAGTCTTCTCATTGTGCTCTGCCTAGTAGTGCCATGGTGCATCTACAGATACTTCCCAACTTTGGAAGGACAGAAAGAGGGACGAACTATGTGGTGCACCTAGTGTGCCACGACAAATATTTCCCACACCTCAAGCCACACCCATTTGCCATTTCTTTCTATCCTGTCAGGAGGGGATGTCAGAGGGGCAGTGGCAGTGAGAAACATTCAGAAGATGCCCAAGATTACAGGACGTAGACCCAAATTCAGAATTGTTTTTTGTATCCAGGATGGTTGGGACTAGAGATGAGGGGATCAATTCATGGGACTTTGGCCCAGCGTCTATTTCAGTGGTACCTGATGGCTGGATGGGAGGCCTTTAAATCTTTTACCTTCTGGCAACCCCACCACAGACTTGGCACTATAAGGTAAAGTCATGGCCACAATGACTCTGTGATGCTGATTAAACAGATGCCTGGGGTGAAGGAATCATATCTATGGTTGTTGAATAATCTTCCTCTACAGTTTTCATCTCATGACGTATTCTTTGCATTGGTGAGGGGACTTAGTGGTAGGATCTTCTTTTGCTTCTTTGCCCCTCAGACTGCCTCCTCTGTTTCCTTTACAGGTCACTGATTATTCAGAGACCTGCCTTTTTTTGAAATTCTGCACTTTCTCCACCATCATTCCGTAATTCTTTCTACGGCCGCTCTGCAGGTCTTCATTAGAATGGTGCCATGTTTAGAAAAATACAGTGCATGTACTGCCCCCCCAAATGACAGTGGCAGTGCAGAATTTCAAAAAGGAGTCAGAGAAAGAAACAGAAGAGGTAAACGGAAGGACGAAAAAGCAGAAAAAGACCCTACCCCATGTTCTTCCCCGATACACTGATGCACAAAAGATGTCATTTGACTTTAAAGTTTAAGGATGAATATTCAAGAACCACAGATTGGATTCCTCCATCAAAGACATCAGTTTAATCATGATCACAGTGCGATTATGGACATTGCTTTACTTTCGATTGCTAAATCCTGCTGACGGGTTCTCGTTAAACACAGCAGAATTTCTGTGCAAAAAAACAGCAGAAAATACGCGGCATTTATGCTACATGTAAGCACAGCCTAAATGTCCAAGTAAAGTGGATATGATTTCATGATATCTCCACCCATTGTGCGTCTAAATATGCTTCTGAACTGTGCAGTTCTGGTGCTTTTTTTGCTGTATAGGCTTCTATGTAAAGTCTGAAAAAATGCAGGGAAAAAAATATGCCATTTTTAAGTGCAAAATCAAAGCTTTTCTGTAGTATAAAAAAAACAAATTAAATACATGGATTCATATCTGCACCAAAAACGCATTAAATAAGCCAAAACACATTATATACGTAATGATCAAAGAAAATGTACTGCTATGTACAATGTCTCTATATACCAGTCTTATCTTCCTGTGGAGTCGAAGTCTGCCATGCAGCTTCAAGATCACAAAATCCTCACCATGACATCAGCAGCAGCTTTGTCTCATAGGTTTGGCTCCTGCCTCCAATTGTACAGGCTGTGGGTTCAAGCCCCAGGGACACTAAAGGCCCCGTCACACTAAGCAACATCGCTAGCAACATCGCTGGTAACGAACAACTTTTGTGACGTTGCTAGCGATGTTGCTGTGTGTGACATCCAGCAACAACCTGGCCCCTGCTGTGAGGTCGTTGGTTGTTGCTGAATGTCCTGGGCCATTTTTTAGTTGTTGCTGTCCTGCTGTGAAGCACAGATCGCTGTGTGTGACAGCGAGACAGCAACAACTAATGTGCAGTGAGCAGGGAGCCAGCTTCTGCTGAGGCTGGTAACTAATGTAAACATCGGGTAACCAAGAAGCCCTGTCCTTGGTTACCCGATATTTACCTTTGATACCAGCCTCCTCCGCTCTCACTGCCTGTGCTGCCGGCTCCTGCTCTGTGCACATGTAGCTGCAGCACACATCAGGTAATTAACCCGATGTGTGCTGTAACTAGGAGAGCAAGGAGCCAGCACTAAGCATTGTGCGCTGCTCCCTGCTCTGTGCACATTTAGCTGCAGCACACATCAGGCAATTAACCCGATGTGTGCTGTAACTAGGAGAGCAAGGAGCCAGCGCTAAGCATTGTGCGCTGCTCCCTGCTCTGTGCACATTTAGCTGCAGAACACATCGGGTTAATTAACCTGATGTGTGCTGTAACTAGGAGACTGGGGGCTGGTCACTGGTTGCTGGTGAGCTCACCAGCAACTCGTGTAGCGACGCTCCAGCGATCCCTGCCAGGTCAGGTTGCTGGTGGGATCGCTGGAGCGTCGCAGTGTGACAGCTCACCAGCAACCTCCTAGCAACTTACCAGCGATCCCTATCGTTGTTGGGATCACTGGTAAGTTGCTTAGTGTGACTGGACCTTAACACAAAAAATACATTTTTTGCAATTTGATAAAAAGGTGACCTTTCTGCAACTGTTTCTTTTTATTATTTTTTATTAATTTTTATAGGAACAAAACAAACTCATTATTTTTTCACCTCTATAATACGATGAGACCATGAAGGAAAGCAGCAAAACCAGCATCCGCAATGTACTTTCTAATACTCCTGTATGCATTCCGAATAGTGTGTGCAATGCAAGTCAATGGGAAATACTCGCAATGTAACGAGTAACCTGATGCCGTACTATTCAGTACTTCCACGAATAGTGCGGAATTCGGGTTACTCGCTACATTGTGAGTATTCCCCATTGACTTGCATTGCACACTATTTTTAATGCATATGCGAGTATTAGACAGTACTTGTTATGAGTATCGCGAATCCCAGTGTAAGGGGTAGTCGGACCCCTGGTAGTGAAGGAGCAGGTTTTTCCCCCCTGAAGACGCCACAGTAGTATGGTGGCAAATTGTAAATGTTGATGGTAAAATGTTACCTGTCATAAACTGTTTCCCCACTAGGTGCCAGTGTAGAGCAGTGGTTCCCCTGGTAACAGTGGCAGGGAAGGAAGGGGCAGGGCAGCCTAGGTGGGGAAGGAAGGGTTCTGAATGCAGAGTCCAGTGTGCAGTGAGATGTGAGAGGCGAGCAAGCTCGGTCTGTGGTGACGGGGCAGAGTGTGGGAGTGAGACGAGGCAGTCAGCCTGAGTGAGTACTCTTGGCTAGAAAGCAGAGGAAACCCATGAGAAACGGTGGAAGAGTTGGGACTAGTCCGGAGCCGGTGGTGTGTACTAGAGTGGAGTGCAGCTATCAGGGGGATAACAAGTGGCCCCTGCAGGCGAAGGTTAGTGCCCTGACAAAGAAGTGGAGAGGTGAGAACTTATCCAGAGCCGGTAGTGTGTGCTGGATCTGCCCTACAGTAAATCCGGGTTAGAGCGCAGCTACTAGGGGGTTAACGTATGTCCCCTGCAGGCAAAGGAAAGTGCCCGTAGAGAAAAAGGAAACCGTTTTTGTAGAAAAGGACCTGTAACTTGTAACATACTAAAGTAAACCTGCTGCAAACAAAAAGATGGAAGCTTTGTTTAATAAATCGGTGTTTGGTTTATCTGCTGCCTGCAATTGTCTCTTTCCTGACAGTGAAGAAGGAGCTGGAGAGCACAGAAAGAACGCTGTCATGAATGGGCCCCATGCATCCACACTCTGCCCCAACAACACACCTGTTTTGCAAGTAACGGCCGGGCCGGGGTTCAGCCTGCGGCCCACAAGGCGAGGGGACCCGACTACACCCCCTGAGGCGCCCCCTGCCCCCGTTACACCAGTATTTTGACACTCGCTCATCATTAATTGCGATTACTGTGCACCAGTTACAATACCCACAATATGTTACAGACAACTAGAAAAAAAGTCACCTGCAGTTAAAGATATACAGTATCTCTGCAATGTTCTTGTGCTTGTTTCCTTTAACAATTATTATAAGCAGCCATTCAATCGGGCAATATCTGACAGTTCACCTCTACTAGGACAGAGATACTCTCAATACTTTTCTATAGGGCTCATGCAGATGACTGTATTTTTGGTCTAAGTGTGATCAGACATAGCTTCCGATCATACTCGGACCAATGTTATTCAGTGAGGCAGTGCACTTGGCCAAATTTTGGACATAGGAAAAATATTGCAGCATTCACTATTCACCTACATGAAATGGATGGCATTTAGCCATTCAAATCTACGACAGAATGGAGAGAATGGAGAGGTTTTTTAATTCTTCCCCACATTTGGAGAAAAACAAATCCCAATCTGATCACACGCAGTTTAGTCTGATCACAGTCTGATTACCATAATCTGACCTTTTTTTGGATGGAGAAGTATGGTTGTGTGACAATAGCCAACTTGATAAACCTTCAAAGCATACCACCAAAGGTGCACATATCATCGATATGCAGAGCTTTGAACTTTGATTTTTATATCTGCTTTAGTGGAAACTGTTAATCCCTCCCCTAGATCTACTAATACAGACTATATTATGACTGTTAAAACAATTTGTTCATTAAGGAATTAAAGTTACAGTAGATGCATCTGCTGCATAGGTCAGCATATATGAAAACATGGCACAGGAAAACAAGTACAAGGCACGTCTTTAATTATTAGTGCATGGCAGATACATCATTAGTTCTAATCTTATGGACTACACTGCTTTTAAAGTATTGTTTGCAGCTCTCCCTATAACATTAGAGATTATATGCTCCAGTCACCCAGAACCTGAAACATCTGAAAAACCTGCACATGTAACATTTATAATGGGATTTGTACTTTCATAGATTTCATCGGTAGCTGTGACAGTCATTCACACTAGATCATTGCCATAAAATGGACAAGGTCACACTTTCCAACAATATATTTACACACAAAACACACACATCTTCTGTGTGTATCTGCACAATAGCTTTCTGGTCATTACTCCTGAGTTAGTCTTTTCAGGGAATTTTGACAAGACTGAGTGCTTGTCAGTTATAATTTCAGCATTGCCCTTCATTGAAGCCCTTTAGCCTTCTTACGAATGACACCATGACATTAAGCCTTGCTGTCTGTCTGCTTTTACGCGTGAAAGCGAAGTCATGCTGAATACCTTTAGTGATCTATTAGTAAAAAGAAAACCTATTCCATTAGTAAGCTTTAGGTAAAGTCTATTTTTGGTCTGAAATGGTCACATTTTAGTACATAGCGATATATGTGGCTGTACTTAGTGTGCATTAAAGCAGTTAATAAAAAATATTGTTAGTAGTATTTTATATAATGCATTCAACAAAAAAAATAAAATACTAAAAAAAACCTTTATATTTATATATAAATAAGAAACACAACAGCTTAAACAACCCCAAAGACTGAAATAGGATCAACAAGACAAAAATGACAATACTACACTTTTGAACAAAATGTTTATATAGGACATTTAGCTTTCCTTAGAGTATAGCTACAAGTATTTACTAAGAGAATTCATTAGGTCTGATTTA
Source organism: Anomaloglossus baeobatrachus (assembly GCF_048569485.1). Classification (NCBI taxonomy): domain Eukaryota; kingdom Metazoa; phylum Chordata; class Amphibia; order Anura; family Aromobatidae; genus Anomaloglossus; species Anomaloglossus baeobatrachus. The sequence goes on along the minus strand of NC_134353.1, from coordinate 158,881,479 downwards.
TGAAAACTGTCAGAAGTTAAAACTATTCATTGCCCGTAGCAACAAAGCAGAGCTTAGATTTTATGGGTTTTTTTCTGTTTACTTTTCAGAAAAAGTTGTCATATGTCTATAGATGTATGAATAACATCATTAAATGTCAATAAATGACTTGTATTTTCAATCTTTCACCAATTTTCCCCTCTGTAAACTGTATCTCTCATTTTCAGTTTTCTCAGTGCTAGTGGGTAAAGACTATCTAGTATAATGTCTGAGATATACTTCACACATAGAAGGATTCCTAGTATTTTTACTTTGGATCACACAGGCGGCAGCAGCATGGAATACATTATATAGCAGTACTCAGCTGTGTGGCTGTGAAATCTGCACTGCGGCAAGGTAAAAACGTTGTGTGAAGCTGCAGAATGATCTGCCTAGGTCTCCTTGGTCTCTAACTGTGATTAGTTCTCCTCACTTCTTCCCCATCTCTCTCCATGCGCTATAATAGGGGGTCTAGCCTGACACTTCGCAGTTCTTATAGTTTATTTTGCTTTCACCAAGGTTGACTTTAGCTATCTTTCTAAGTGGATGATGATTTTAGGAGGCATGAGGGAATGGAAAAAGTGGATCATAAATTAAAAAATTAAGCAGATTTCTCTGTAGCAAAATGAAAGCTGAATAGTTTTGAGCTATGCATAAAAAATTGTGTGTGTGTTTGTATATGTGTGCATATGTGTGTATATGAGTGTATGTGTATGTATGGTGCGTGTGTATATGTATGGTGTGTGTGTGTATATATATATATATATATATATATATATTTGTGTGTGTGTATATGTGTGTGTGTGTGTGTGTATGTATGGTGTGTATTTATATATATATGTGTATATGTGTGGTGTGTATGTGTGTGTGTGTGTGTGTGTGTGTGTTTGTGTGTGTGTAACACAGAAAACCACAAGGCAACACCAATCCACCACTGTGGGTAACAACCTACAGATCCATTGGCAATCAGGTCCCAACAAAATACATGTAGCAAAAATGGAGGCAACCCACCATTCATGTAAAAATAATAAAGATATTTAGTCCATGCACAAGGATTTCAACATTTTGGCTCCAATGCTCAGCCTTTCTCAAGTAATGAAAGGTTTAGTCTTAGAAATGATACATTACATACCTTAGGCATGGAATGAATATCCCTCTGCAATTGAAAAGGTTTTACACTATTCCACATTTATGGCATATTCACAGGATAAATCATTTGTATTAATGGTAGTACAACCTATGGGACCCGGTTATACATTACCTGGATACGGGTATTCCCTGGCCAAAATTTTGCCAGAAACAGCTATATAAAGGAAGTCACAAATAAAAGCAGTAGTAACCCTTGTGCATGACTCTTTTGATGATGGAAACATGGTTACTCAATCACCATATCAATACGTCTTATCCTACATACAGCCAGCAATTGGCTATGCTTTGGCTTGATGAACAGGCTTTATTAGATCCATGGGCTATGCAGCAGTAACAGGTACATGGGTGCTATGCCGGTGAGAGAATGAAGTCCCTAGCCAAGGGGGCTTAATCAGGCAGCATGGATAACATTTGACTACCAGGTGACGCTCCTTATAGTTTCTTTGCTATGTGGACATTGGATGCCACCATAACATCCTGGGTCAAATATATAAGATTAGAATAGCAAATAACATGAATCGAGGGAGGACACCATAAAATGTCAAATGGGGTTAAAGTGATTGTCCATCATTGCTCATTTACAGATGCTCTTTAAAATAGTATCTGATATCTGTCAATTGCACGCATGTCTCAGCAGATGTGGGAAGTTAGTGCACGCGAGTGGCACCAATTAACCTGATATGGAATTGAGTGACTCTGGGCAATCCCTGTAAACGGTTTGAAGAAATTGAAGAAATGTATACTAAAGATCTTACTCACAGATTAGCATGCAACATTTGTTTTTAGTTTTTTTTTTAGTAAACTCCTCAATATTGAAATTTGAACACCAAGAAAGAAAAGTTGTGCAATTATAGAAATCACAGGATATTAATGATATACAAATAATGAAAAAATGGAAGAAAAATTTTCAAAACACCAACGCCACAGTCAGAAATATTCACCCTTAGACACCTTGGCTGCTATCAATCATGTTATTAATGAATGTTCTGCCATGCTAAATTCACAAAGTCATCAAGATCCACTAGGGGCAGCTCTCTTGGCAATTACCACCCAATAATGTCCATGTTGCAAGGCCGCCTCTACAAGTTGTCACAAGAAAACACTGCCAGGCTCCATGTTCCTCGTGCTACTGTGAGCAGCCTGCATTGTCTAAATGTGCTATCATGGCCTGCAACCTATTCCAGATTTGTCTTCCAGCAAGCACATCTGGGACATCATTGTTCGGCAATTACAAAGGCAGCTGCCAGCAGCTAATCTTGATGATTTTCCGAAGTGCAGTCAGCATGGCAGAACATTCCTCAGACCACCATTAATAACCTCACTGATAGCAGCCATAACTAAAGGCCCCGTCACACTAAGCAACATCGCTAGCAACATCGCTGCTAACGAACAACTTTTGTGACGTTGCTAGCGATGTTGCTGTGTGTGACATCCAGCAACAACCTGGCCCCTGCTGTGAGGTCGTTGGTTGTTGCTGAATGTCCTGGGCCATTTTTTAGTTGTTGCTGTCCTGCTGTGAAGCACAGATCGCTGTGTGTGACAGCGAGACAGCAACAACTAATGTGCAGGCAGCAGGAGCCGGCTTCTGCGGAGGCTGGTAACCAATGTAAACATCGGGTAACCAAGAAGCCCTGTCCTTGGTTACCCGATATTTACCTTTGATACCAGCCTCCACGCTCTCACTGTCAGTGCCGGCTCCTGCTCTGTGCACATGTAGCTACAGCACACATCGGGTTAATTAACCCGATGTGTGCTGTAACTAGGAGAGCAAGGAGCCAGCGCTCAGTGTGTGCTGCTCCCTGCTCTCTGCACGTGTAGCTCCGTGCGGTGGTAACCAAGGTAAATATCGGGTTGGTTACCCGATATTTACCTTAGTTACCAAGCGCAGCATCTTCCACGCGGCGCTGGGGGCTTGTCACTGGTTGCTGGTGAGCTCACCAGCAACTTGTGTAGCCACGCTCCAGCGATCCCTGCCAGGTCAGGTTGCTGGTGGGATCGCTGGAGCGTTGCAGTGTGACATCTCACCAGCAACCTCCTAGCAACTTACCAGCGATCCCTATCGTTGTTGGGATCGCTGGTAAGTTGCTTAGTGTGACTGGACCTTAACAGCCGTAAATGTATGTTTTTCTGTGGGTTTCACTCATACTCGATATTTTGAGATGTTCGAAAACGTAGTTTCCATTTTTTCATCATTTGTATATCATTAACATGTCTACCGAACCTGCAATTTTCATAATTCCGTGACTTTTCCTTCTTGGCGTGACAATTTAAGTATTGAAGAGTGTATATAAATTTAATAAATTCTGAAGATTTTGAACTTACAATGAAGTTTCTGTAGTTTTGATTTAGCAAAAGATATTGACTTCACAAAAAAAGAGAACCAAATTTCTACCTCCGGGATATTCCTCTATTTTTCACTCACCCAAATAATTAAATTTATGACTGAAATAAATCAGAATGGCAAGTTCTAAAATGAAATCTCCAAAGCATTTCTACCTGAGGTTCTTCCTGTGCACTAAAGCTCGGCTGCCTTTCTACCGTAAGGGTTAATATGTATTTTAACTTGCATATTACATAGAAAACTAAAGATGTCTAAAAGCATACAATCACTAAATGTTTTCTGCTTAAACTGACCCTGGGAGCAGGAAAATGTTAGTCAACAGAGGCACGATTATTATGGCAAACACATTTTAGACGTGTGCCTAGATCATTTCAGTGGGGAAGAACAATATCAAATCTAACAAGGACATTTTAAGACTCACTACAGTGTTCTGCTAATGCACATAAAAATGAGGTGCAAAATTGCCCTGTTAATTAAGAATGAGGATACAGGCTCTTAACAATACATTTGCTATGAGTCATTTTGTAATTTTGTATTGGCTGGTTTGTATAAAACTTCTACCAATGCATTAGCAAATAATTTCTACCTCGGTTCCTGTGCCGATTAACAGCCTCACAGAGCAGTGGGGAGTGAGTTGACCCTTTTAAGTCCCAGCACATTTTCTGCACTTATTAAAGAGGTGGAAAATGCATATTGTGTGCTTTTACGGTATGTAGGGCATCATAGGTAGAAAATTAAAATTCTAAATATTAAGATTTATTAATAATAACTTTATCATGAAGAATATTTTTCATTTGAATTTGTCGTGAAACTTGTAAGAGTAATGTCATATTTAATGTCATATTTATTCACAGTTTTATATATATATATATATATATATATATATGTGTTTCTAAATATATATATCTATATATATATATATATATATATATATATATATATATATATAGATATCTATATATATATATATATATACATATATATATATATATATATATATTTATCTATATATATATATATAGATATATATATATATATCTATATATATATATATATATATATATATATATATATATATATATATATACTAGAAGGTGGCCCGATTCTAACGCATCGGGTATTCTAGAATTTATTGTGTAGTTAATGTATGATTTTTGTTATTTTATATATATATATATATATATATATATAGAGAGAGAGAGAGAGAGAGAGAGAGAGAGAGAGAGAGAGAGAGAGAGAGAGAGAGAGAGAGAGAGAGAGAGGTTGCTGTGTGTAGTTGCCAAGTGTTTGTGTAGGGCGCTGTACATGTTCTGGGTGTTGTCTGGGTGTGGGGTGTGTGAGAGCGGTGTTGTTTGTGTGTTGCGTTGTGTGTGTTGCGTTGTTTGTGGAGCGCTGTGTGTCTGCAGTGTTGGCTGTGTGTGGTGCTGTGTGTTGCGCGGTTTGTGTCAGACAGACAGACAGACAGAATAAGGCAATTACAGTGCCTACAAGTAGTATTCAACCCCCTGCAGATTTAGCAGGTTTACACATTCGGAATTAACTTGGCATTGTGACATTTGGACTGTAGATCAGCCTGGAAGTGTGAAATGCACTGCAGCAAAAAAGAATGTTGTTTTTTTTTTTTTTTTGGTTTTTTTTTAAATTGTGAAAAGTTTATTCAGAGGGTCATTTATTATTCAACCCCTCAAACCACCAGAATTCTGTTTGGTTCCCCTAAAGTATTAAGAAGTATTTCAGGCACAAAGAACAATGAGCTTCACATGTTTGGATTAATTATCTCTTTTTCCAGCCTTTTCTGACTAATTAAGACCCTCCCCAAACTTGTGAACAGCACTCATACTTGGTCAACATGGGAAAGACAAAGGAGCATTCCAAGGCCATCAGAGACAAGATCGTGGAGGGTCACAAGGCTGGCAAGGGGTACAAAACCCTTTCCAAGGACTTGGGCCTGCCTGTCTCCACTGTTGGGAGCATCATCCGGAAGTGGAAGGCTTATGGAACTACTGTTAGCCTTCCACGGCCTGGACAGCCTTTGAAAGTTTCCACCCGTGCCGAGGCCAGGCTTGTCTGAAGAGTCAAGGCTAACCCAAGGACCACAAGGAAGGAGCTCCGGGAAGATCTCATGGCAGTGGGGACATTGGTTTCAGTCAATACCATAAGTAACGTACTCCACCGCAATGGTCTCCGTTCCAGATGAGCCCGTAAGGTACCTTTACTTTCAAAGCGTCATGTCAAGGCTCATCTACAGTTTGCTCATGATCACTTGGAGGACTCTGAGACAGACTGGTTCAAGGTTCTCTGGTCTGATGAGACCAAGATCGAGATCTTTGGTGCCAACCACACACGTGACGTTTGGAGACTGGATGGCACTGCATACGACCCCAAGAATACCATCCCTACAGTCAAGCATGGTGGTGGCAGCATCATGCTGTGGGGCTGTTTCTCAGCCAAGGGGCCTGGCCATCTGGTCCGCATCCATGGGAAGATGGATAGCACGGCCTACCTGGAGACTTTGGCCAAGAACCTCCGCTCCTCCATCAAGGATCTTAAGATGGGTCGTCATTTCATCTTTCAACAAGACAATGACCCAAAGCACACAGCCAAGAAAACCAAGGCCTGGTTCAAGAGGGAAAAAATCAAGGTGTTGCAGTGGCCTAGTCAGTCTCCTGATCTTAACCCAATTGAAAACTTGTGGAAAGAGCTCAAGAATAAAGTCCACATGAGACACCCAAAGAACCTAGATAACTTGGAGAAGATCTGCATGGAGGAGTGGGCCAAGATAACTCCAGAGACCTGTGCCGGCCTGATCAGGTCTTATAAAAGACGATTATTAGCTGTAATTGCAAACAAGGGTTATTCCACAAAATATTAAACCTAGGGGTTGAATAATAATTGACCCACACTTTTATGTTGAAAATTTATTAAAATTTAACTGAGCAACATAACTTGTTGGTTTGTAAGATTTATGCATCTGTTAATAAATCCTGCTCTTGTTTGAAGTGTGCAGGCTCTAACTTATTTGCATCTTATCAAACCTGCTAAATCTGCAGGGGGTTGAATACTACTTGTAGGCACTGTATATATATATATATATATATATATATATATTTATATATATATATATATATATATATATATATATATATATATATATATATATATACTGTATGTGTGTGTATACAGTTCTGGCAACAAGTTAAGAGACCACTGCAAAATTTTCAGTTTTTATGATTCTTCTCCTATTTATAGGTATATTTTTGAGTATAATGTAAATTGTTCTTTTATTCCATAAACTACTGACAATATGTCTCCGAATTTCCAAGCAATAAATTTTGTATTTATTTTCTGAAAGTGAGAAGTGGTCAAAAAAATGCATTGCTTTCAGACCTCAAATAATGCAAAGAAAACAAGTTCATAATCATTTATAGACAACAATACTAATGTTTTAATTCAGGAAGAGTTCAGAAATCAATATTTTGTGGAATAACCTTGATTTTTAATCACAGCTTTCATGCGTCTTGGCATGCTTGCCACCAATCTTTTACACTGCTTTTGGGTGACCTTATACTGTACCTCTCTTGGTGCAAAAAATGTAAGCAGTTCTGTTTGATGGCTTGTGACTATCTATCTTTCCCTTGATTACATTCCAGAGGTTTTCAATGGTGTTCAGGTCTGGAGATTGGGATGGCCATGACAGGATTTTGATGTGGTGGTCCTTCATCCACACATTGATTGACCTAGCCGTGTGGCATGGCACATTGTCCTGCTGGAAAAACTAGTCCTCAGAGTTGGGGAACATTACCTGAGCAGAAGGAAGCAACTATTTTTCTAAGATAACCTTGTATGTGGCTTTATTCATACGTCCTTCGCAAAGTTTAATCTCTAGAGTAAGGTAATTTTCTCTGATGAGTCTAATTTTCAGCTTTGTCCAACATCTGGTCATCTAATGCTTAGTTGGAGACCTGGAGAGGTGTACAAGCCACAGTGTTTTGTACTCACTGTGAAATTTGGTAGAGGATTGGTGATGATCTGGGGATGCTTCAGCAAGGCTGGAATTGGGCAGATTAAACTTTGCGAAGGACGTATGAATCAAGCCGCATACAAGGTTATCCTGAGAAAGAGTTGTTTGGATGAAGAACCACCACATCAAAACCCTGTCATGGCCACCCCAATCTCCAGACCTGAAACCCATTGAAAACCTCTGGAATGTAATCAAGGGGAAGATGGCTAGTCACAAGCCATCAAACAAAGAAGTGCTTTACATTTTTGCACCAGGAGTGGCATAAGGTCACCCAAAAACAGTGTGAAAGACTGGTGGATAGCATGCCAAGACGCATAAAAGCTGTGATTAAAAATCATGGTTTTTATACAAAATATTGATTTCTGAACTGTTCCTGAGTTAAAGCATTATTAGTATTGTTGTTTCTAAATGATTCTGAACTTGTTTTCTTTGCATTACTTGAGATAGCAATGCATTTTTTTGTTATTTTTATCATTTCTCATTTTCAGAAAATAAATACAAATTTTTGGCTTGGAAATTTGGAGACATATTGTCAGTAGTTTACAGTATAAAAGAACTTACATTTTACTCAAAAATATCCCTATAAAGAGAAAAATTAGAATAACTGACAATTTTGCATTGGTCTCTTAATTTTTGCCAAATCTGTAATATACAGTATATAAATACATATTAGCTGTAGTACCCGACATTGCCCGGGATAGTAACTAAGTGTCTTTCTGTCTCTCTCCCACTTTCCATCTCTCCCACTCCGACTCTCTCCCTGTCTGTCTCTTCTCTCTTTGTCTGTCTGTCTACATCTCTGCCTGTTAGCTTCTCTGTCTGTCTCTGTTTGCCTCTCTCTATCTGTCTGTTTGTTTGTCTCTCTGTGTCTCTATCTGTATCTATGTCTCTCTGTCTGTCTCTGTCTTTCTCTGTCTATCTCTGTCTTTCTCTGTCTGTGTCTGTCTCTCTATCCGTCTCTCTACCAAAATCATAAAAAATGTTTGTTTAAAAGAACTGAGAGTCCTTAGTAGTTGATACCTTTTAATGGCTAACTGAAAAGATGGTAATAATAGTTAGCCATTAAAAGGTATCAACTACTGAGGACTCTCAGTTCTTTTAAACAAACTTATTTTTATCTCTACTGGCTAACACGGTACAAAGATATATTTTACCTGTACCAAAATCATATTATTTCACACATTAGCTGTCTTATACTAAGAATGTCTTTTGTTGCCTATAGCAATCAATCAGATGACCTATTAATAACCTGTAGCTTCCAGCTCCATTGACTTTAATGTAAGCATGTTTTTTGGTGAAAACTGTAAAGCATAGGGTTAAATTTTCCCCTCAAAACATAGGCTATAGCATTCCCCGAGTTAAATGAAGCAGCTGTGCAACATTTTGTGATTGTAAATGTGACAGTGCGGATTTCTTTAGCGGACATATACACGTACATACATACATACACACGCTCAGCTTTTTATATATATATATATATATATATATATATATATATATATATATATATTATTTTGTTCTATTAATTGTGACAAGTTTCTTGATGATGAGGATCTAGGACATGTAGTTTGCTTTTATTTTAATCTTATTAGAGTAAGCTCTAACTGCAATTGCAATTTTTACTGATAATGAAAAACATAGAGATTAGGAGACATTTAATATTGGCTTCATGCTGGTTCTCTAAGGTTAAAAAAAAGTTTCAGATTTTGAAATCCATGATGATTACTTCAAGAAATGTGACTTTTCTCCTCTAGATTCTTGGGAAGTGGCAATTAAAGTAGGCAGAGATTACCAGGAGGGGCGCGGCTCACCATCAGGATGTCAAATTATTTATGAAATCTTACAGATTTTGGTGCAAATGATGGCAATAATTTGGGTCTCCTCATAGTAGGTGAACATTGTTAATTTGAATAGTTAGAAATACTGAAGTTGCAGCAAATGTCAAAGGGATACTTTGCACACTACGACATCGCAGGTGCGATGTCGGTGGGGTCATGTCGAAAGTGACGCACTTCCTGCGTCGCTCTCGACATCGTAGTGTGTACATCCTAGATGATACGATTAACGAGCGCAAAAGCATTGTAATCGTATCATCGGTGCAGCATCGGCGAATTCCATAATTACGCTGACGCGAGGGTCCGATGTTGTTCCTCATTCCTGCGGCAGCATACATCGCTGTGTGTGAAGTCGCAGGAGCGAGGAACATCTCCTACCTGCATCACCGCGGCTCCCCTAGGATATGCGGAAAGGAGGAGGTGGGCGGGATGTATACATCCCACTCATCTCTGCCCCTCCGCTCCTATTGGCCGCCTGCCGTGTGACGTCACAGTGACGCTGCACGACCCGCCCCCTTAAGAAAGAGGTGGGTCGCCGGCTAAAGCGACGTCGCACAGCAGGTGATTGCATGTGGAGCAGCCGTAGTGATAATATTCGCTACGCAGCTATCACAATGATATCGCAGCTTCGACGGGGGCGGGGACTATCGCGCTCAGCATCGCAGCATCGGCTTGTGATGTCATAGTGTGCAAAGTACCCCAAACTCTTAGGGGCAATGTCCCTCCTTGGGGAAAGTGCCAAGCCGGCATAAGGAGACTAATAGGCCATGTAATGCTCTTTTGAAAAGACAATTTGTATATTTAATTTCCCATAGAGAAAGAGGACTTGAACTCTAGCACCACCTATTGGAAATAATAATCCTAAAAGTCAATATTGACCCATTAAAGGATCTCTCCTATTAACTGTTTTTGTTTTTTTTTTTTTGCTGAAACCTGACTATATGTGTATGTAGTATTCTGTGAGTGTGTTTATATACTCAATGTCGTCTTCTCCTTTAATCAATGCCATTTTGCTCCTCTTCCTTTGGCTGACATCACAGCTCTTCAAAGTCTCTGACTCATTTTATGTTCTATTCGGACGTTTCTTTTACAATGTAAGGCTATGTGCGCACGTGTGCGTAATTCATGCAGTTACGCTGCGCTTTGTAGCGCAGCGTAACTGCATGTGTCCTGCATCCCCTGCACAGTCTATGGAGATTGTGCAGGGGCCGTGCGCACGTGGCGTTTTAGAGCGCAGCGCTTCGGCGCTTTCCCGGCAGCCCCTGCTCTGTCTATGGCAGGAGCTGCAGGCAGAGCGCATGGAATCGGCTTTTTTTTTTTTCACTACGGACATTTCTGCAGCGATTTAAAGCGCACATGTGCTCTTCAGATCGCTGCAGAAATTTCTGCAGTGACTGTACGCAACGTGCGCACATAGCCTAAGGCTATGGAGTCTTGTTCTGATGCTTTATAGGAGTTTGAAGAGCAGTGATGTCACTCAGAAGAGATGTGGAGAATGGGGCTGCAT